>NC_090893.1:35643713-35646213 GCF_036669925.1 Montipora capricornis
TATGAAAGCTCTTAAGGGGCATTTTAGTTTTTCTTAAAATCGTACTTTGTTTTCTTGTCTTTCCGAAAATCGAGGTTTGTTGTTCGAAATTAAGAGAATTTCCGAAATTGCCAGACAGTCCCATCGTAATATTCACTTCGTTAAAAAAAAACAACAGAATCACAGTTCCACGATGATCGTCACGCAGTCATGCAACGTTCTTTTTGCTTGTTTATTCGTGTTGTTGTCAATGTTGTTGTCTGATTTACCGCAAACGGTTTGCAGTAAAGTCAGTCGCACAGGAACTTGCTAGCCAATTCTATTCGGACTTCAAGGGATCGAATCCAATTTTACGAGAAAAAGCACAACCACACTTAGAACAATTTTGCGAAAACAAGCAACTGAGAACGTTTGCGTGACGACCATAATGGAATTATGGCTATGTTCTGTTTCGTTTTAATTGTATTGCGGAGAAGTAACTGTTTCTTACGAAGTAAACATTAAAATGTGGTTTTTAAATGTGGAGCTCAACGAGTCTTCAGTGTCTCTAGGTGATTCGCACCTACGTACGAGGCACTACTTTAAGGCAAGATCACGCCACTGAGGATCCTGTAGATTTTCAGATTTTTATTCGTACTTGCTGCTCGATCGATATGTCGTTGAACTAGTCGACTGAAAGGAAAATATTACAGAAGTAGATTAATGTTTTGGAATGCCGGCGATATATAGGCTAAAAGAAGAATGCAACTACTGATTTCTTGAATATATTACAATTTGTGTCTTCTAATCTACACGATCGTATGGTTTGATTTCTTCTATTGATTGTCAGTTTAACGTTCTTGATCGGAGGAAAGTGAAAAAGTAATTTGTGCGTTTGCAGTTTCGATTTATATATTTCTGAATTTCTAATTAGTTGTCACCTTTCAACTCATGCAAACTTGTTGTGGTAAATAAAATTGCAAATATAGTTCCATACATTAAAACAATTAAGCGACATAACTTAACGCGCGAAGCGGGAATCACTTGGTTTAACGTATTAAATTTCAGTCGGAAATTCTTTTCGAAAAGCAAACGATGTCCCCTTCGAAGCTTCCGTACGTTCCTTATATTTTTTGGCTAATTTCCAACATAGATGAAGGAAAGATGCCGAACATGAGAAAATAACAGTACGGGAAAATAACTACAAAAATTGAAACGAAAAAATTTTGAAAAAAAAAAGACTCTCCGACCCCGACCTCGACCCCGGCACCGGCCCAGGCCCCGCGTTTTGGCTACTACCTGGGAATAGCAGCTACTTTATTATGCATCAGTGTCACTTTTTTTTTTGCCGATTTTGGGGCTCATTTTGTTGAAACTCAAGCACGCTTCCAACAGACCTGTTTAAAATGAATGTAACTTGCCAGACAACTTAGATGCGACTTCAGTAAACATTGATGCATTCAAGGCGTTCGATTTCTCCAATGTTTGTTAAATCCATAAAAGAATTGCCATTTGACTTCAGTGTTGTATATAATACCAAGTTAGTAAAATATTAGAAACAAAGCTTACTTGATATCCAACGGCGAAAAATGAAATTGTTGTCGGAGACCATTACTCGTCGCTTTAAAGATTCCAGTGGCCGGTTCCTGAAAAATGTAATAACGCTATTCCAGGGATAAATGTGCCGGAATAAGGCACATTTATCCCTGAAATAGAGCTATTACACCTTTCAGGAACCGGCTCCAGATATTTATTTCTCACCCCCTATGTTGCTTATCCAATTGACGTTCCATTCTTGAGCTCCATAAGGGTATATTTTGTTTAAAGATACACTAAAACGCCATTCGAGTTGCAATGCCTTTCCACGCCATTGCAGGTTAATGAAATATTCTCCCGTGTGCACCAGAGAAATCTACGCATTACCCCAGCCACCTCAAACCTAACACAACACGTACAGAAGACTCTATGCACAAAGACACCACTTAGCAGGAGAGTGACAGGCACGACTTTTCATGACACGGAAAAAAATTAAAATAAAATAAAGCAGTAACGGAGAAATATACCCGTTTTCCGACTGGGATTGCCATACGGCAACCCAGTAATAAAATATCACTGGGAGCCCTCGCTCCTAAACACCCCGGGCAAAATTAAGTTTTTGGAAAAGGCGAGCTTGGAGGCGGAACGAGTGGGAGCCATGGCAACGCGTACGCTAGCCGTCGTTGCGGGGAGATTGGAGGGTTGAACGCCCGACATCCGTTAAGGAGACTCGAACCAATTTCAACGCTTCCAAGTGACGCTCTTATTAGACAGATCGGCACCACAACGTTGTATCATGTATTGGCAATATTGTGGTACCAAATGAAACAGAATTATTGCTGAACATGAAATGAAACAAGAATTATTGCTGAACAAGATACAGTCATTATTGTGACATAATATGCCACCGTGGCAACGGGCAAGCCCTGTAAAAACACCCTTTATTTTGTCTTAGTTGCTTATATCTCAAAAACGAACTAGGTGACCCCCATTTTTTATTTCTGAA
>NC_090893.1:35663713-35691213 GCF_036669925.1 Montipora capricornis
ATTAAGAGACATTTCAATAATAATAATAATAATAATAATAATAATAATAATAATAATAATAATAATAACAACAACAGCAAAAGAATAATAATAATCTTGAAAATAACAGTAAAAATTCCTTTGTTTTCTATACAATCTGCTGCCTTGTGTTACTCCGTAAGAATTAAATCTTGATCGCTTTTGAGAATGAGAAGGTTACACAAATTTAATAATTGTGGAGCATAATACAGGGAACAGTGCAAATGTACATTTCAGTTTCTTAAAATCCAGAAATCTGGTAATAAATTAGCATGTTCACTGTGATATGCTACATTGCATCCTATTTTATCCCTGAAAGCAGTTCCACATGACCATCTGGTTTCTTGCTTGAGATGGAAAACTGTTTGTCCTGACAGTCACTTCCATTTCCCTCATGGTGTCATAGTTGCTAGGTGTGACATATCAGGAAGAGAGGTTAGGCATTTCTGGCAAAAATTAAACAAGAACTGTCATTACAACACAATTTATGTTCTCTTACATTTGCAACATTTCTGTGACTACTAACTATGGCATGCACAGTGTAGCGTACAGAACGAATTTCAAAAGAGATCAATCAGCATTACTTAAAACCTCTTACAAAAGGAAGAATGGTGAAGTTCAAGTGTTGAACAAATAAGAGAAAATCTCTGGAAATAACAGGTACTTCAAAACAAAAAACAATACAACTACACAGAAGCATTACTTATTAATAAACAAAATAAAACACGATAGATCGAAAGAACTTTTCATTTCTTAAAATGAAAAAAGAGGAGAGCATTCAGTATTTCTGTTGCAAAATAAATTAATTTATAAAACATGCCTATGCACTTAACTCAAGAATTGTACGTAAGCTTTAAGGATGATATGAATGATGTAATATTTACACAGCTTCTCAATCAAATCACGAGAAGAACACGGCATTTCACCTTTCTTTACGTGTAACTTACAATGATTGCCAATGCTGTGTCTTCTCATGCATGAGTGCCTTAGTATTATAGACCATCATAGACCATGCTAAATCGAATGCATCGTACGATCAGCTGTTATTACTTTAGTTTAAAGTACTGTTTGACATCACTTCTACATGTACTGTATGCCGGTCTCAATAAAAAAATATGTACAGACTTCCTCGCTTGTGTGGTCGTTTTTAACTCCAGTGAAGCGACTTGAGAGTCACAACTTAAACCCACGAGGTCGCACCGCCATTTTGACCGCCTGTTCGCCCTTTTCACTCCAACGCTCGCACATGCGCAGACATTTGACCGCTGTGTTATTACCTCCTGGATGAGCTCTAAACTTGAGCCCGTGGTATGGTTACGTCTACTGGTCACATTGGCATATATGAAGGGGCCGACGGACGTAAGTACGTACGGACGTTCATGACGTCATGGCTATAAAACCAAATTTTCTCACATCGATGGGTTACCATTTTTTCTTAGCTAGGTGCTCCGCGCACGCGCGCCTTCGGGGCGTGCGGAGCTCCGCTAATATAGATGGCCATTGGTGGGCATACGTAGGAGATATTGTGGAGAAGAACCCTCCGATTGAGTAAATTAAAGGCGTTGTCTGCATCCACCAAGAGCAGTGCATCAGTAGCCCGTTCGCCGAAAATATCACTCATAGCATGCACAGCTGCTTCACATCCACCCGCTTGACCAGCACAGAGTTGCAACTCATGATGTCAGGTTTGATCACTGAAAGTATGCCTTTTCCAATGATCCTTAGTAGTACCTCACACCTGACACCTGGGTTCTTGTCGAAGGGGATCAACCGACAAGCTGTATACACCTCCAGGTTTGTGTAGGATGTACCGTCTTTAACAGCGACCTCAGTTTCAACAGTGCTGATTTTTCGTGCAAATTTAGCTAGAGCAGCCCTAAGATTGTGACCAGCTGCCCCAAAGTTCATAGACACCAGGTTTCGTCTCCACCCATCTGCGTCTAGACCCGACGGCCCACTAGATCCCTTTGTCCATAATGCTGAATTTGCTATAGTAGATTCTGTAATGCTTTCAAACATCACAGGGTCAACAAATGGTGGTTGGCCATCCATTAATGAAGAAGAGTCAGCTTCGCTTGCCTCTGGGTGTTTCTGTATCAGCCCATCTATTGTGCTTTGGGACAGAGGGAGCACCCCTTTGCTAATCTGTTGGTCTAACAGCTTCATAGCTGCATTCATAGTTGTTGCCGAAGTCCATTACTCGTCGCTTTTAAGATTCCAGATATTTATTTTTCACCGCCTGTCTTGTTTATCCAATTGACATTCCATTCTTGACCTCCACAAGGGTATATTTTGTTTCAAGATGCACTAAAACGCCATGCGCGTTACAATGACTTTCAACGCCATTGCAGGTTAATTAAATGTCCTCCTGTGTGCACCAGAAAAATATACGCATTACCCCAGCCCCCTCAAACCTAACAATTTACGCAAAGAAGACTCTATGCACAAAGACACCACTTAGCAGGGGAGTGACAGGCAAGACTTTTACCGACACGAAAAAAAAAAGAAGAAGACATCCGAGAAATATTACCCATTTTCCGACTGGGATGGCCATGCTGGCAACTCAGTAATCAGCCATCAGGTAGCTCGTAACAGTTTACAGTCCGATATTCTCTGGCATGTGGCGCGTTGGTTGAATGATTTCCTTGCGCAAAGGTTTTAATGTGTCAAACCATCTGTTGAGGGGATCTGTTCCTTAACAACCTAAAAATACCTATGTAAACACGCAAAAGTATGTTGATGATATGACGGTAGCGAAGATTATTCCACGAGATAATCTTCGAGACACCTAAGCGGCTGTAAGCTTAGTGGAGGGTTGGTCTAAAGATCGAAACATGCAACTTAATGCTAAAAAATACGGAAATGGTGATGGACTTCAAGGAAAACAAGCACACCTTGATGAAATCTCTCACGGTGGACGGAAAAGAACTAGAAACTCTAGATCAGGCCCCAGTTGCTCGAAACGGTGGATAGCGCTATCGACTGGATAAATTGCTATCCGCTGGATAACTCAACTGATTCGCAAGTGTTTGTCCGCTGGATATTGATTTATCCGGTGGATAGCTGGCGTTATCCACCTATTGAACAACCGAGGCCATAGTGCTAAAAAGGGGGTAACTATCTCTAGCAACTTTAAATGGATGACGTCAACGACACTATCAGGAAAATAAACGTATATACTCCTCATCCCATTTAGGGTGCCATCACAGCACGTTATTCGCTTTCTTTGCACCACAGTTACAACAGTTCTCGAATACAGCGCACAAGTTTTCCATCACTCACTACCCTAGCTGGTTGCTTTTAAGGCAAGACATTGAGAGTTTAAGAGAGCCAGGTGTGCTTCGTAATGACTGCTTAGCTAGATTTGACTTACTGGTTGACATACAAATCTTTCAGTGCGCATTGAATCGAGTGTAAAGCGACAAACAAATGATTTGTCACAGTTGCCTCCAAATAAAGAGGTTTCAAGTTCGAAAACTACTTGGGCGCCGGAAAAAAAGCGATTGCCACGTAACTTAATATACATATTTGAATAAGTGAGCATAAAAACACTTTTCTTAACACATGATGACCAACGACCTGAAGGAGAAAAAAGACTCCGCAGAAATCCACACATTGCTCCTTCGAACTAAGTGAAAAGAGTTAAGCCAGAGTCTACTTTGGAAAAAATATAAGGCTTTACCAGGGACAAATCCCTGCTGTGACACCTGATTACGTCAGCCAGAAATAAGCTCAGATTCACTCGCAACCTCGTTCCCAGGGTCTCCCTTCTCTGCATCCTTTGTCATAGACCCATTCTCTACCTTGAATTAACGATTACACTGTTATCGTTAATTCAGAAGACTGAAAGCTTGATATGGATTATGGGAAAGGGTCACATATCTTTTAAAAAGACAACCCAAGTGTATGGACATAGGACTCGAACCTGGGAATGTTTATGGATCCGTCACCTAACCACTTGACCACCACACCGCTAGCTGCTCAGGGACAATATTTTAAACACTACTGGATAATGCTGTATTATCGCTCGGCAACAAGCAATATTAAACATTGTAAAAGATCGGTTACCAGACTTCACGACAAAGCTAAACATTCTTAAATCAAAGCTTAGGCCTAACTTATTAATCTAGCTTAGGACTAATTTATTATTCTTCAGCAGCGATATGCTATGGGAGATTAAATTAATGTTTGTTTTTTTTTTATGCAGTGTGTTGATCTTCAGATCTTCAAATCCAATGCACGGATTTTTTTAAATTCCTTTTTTTCTCTGCTACCACAAGTCTTGGGACACAGTGTCCTAAGTTAACGATAACAGTACATTTTACGCAAACTACGATACTCGTTAAGACCAGGTAGTTGTCGTGGGACGCAGACAAGAGATACCCTGGAAACCAGGTGATATCAGGGAATGTCAATCCTCAGTTCCGAAGAGCACCTGTCATTTGTCGAATAATTTTCCAATTATTGTCGTACCCGAGGGGAAGAGAGGGGGAAGAGGACGCCTCCACAAAAGCTAAAATTTGTAACTGCTATTTGGTACCAGTTTCCGCTAGTTGGTACCAGTTGTACTAGTGTACGTGAAACACACATGCGTAGCGTAAGGACATACTTGGTAGTTTTTTTGCTCAAGCTATTGCTTACTGGACAATTTAAGCAATTTTTAGAACCTGAAAAATTCTGACGAGCTTCAAAGGGATTCGAGCCCATGACCTCTGCGATGCCGGTGCAATGCTCTACAAACTGAGATATGAAGCCACTCGATCAGGTCAATTAATTTTGTTGGGCTCACATGAGCTATCTTATCTATCAGGGACTTCAAGATCTACGACGCCAACGTCGACGAAACGCCATAAAAACAGTAAAGGCCCGGGCAAACGGCTTCAACATTTGCCTCAATACCCGTTTGATTTTGTTGAACAGCGATGTTGAAACCCTTTCAACCGTGTTGAAACATGTTAAATGAGTTTAAAAGAGTTTAAACTTCCTTTCAACAACCATTCAAGTTAAAGGGCGTTTGCCCCCATCTCGTCACTACAGCATCGGATCTTATGTCTGCGCATGCCCCCAGTCATGAGAAACAGAGAAGAGCTCTGGGGTCGAGATTGGTTTGCCCCCCTCTTTCAACATTGTTGGGTACGCCTGTGCACACCAATCGGTCTCTCAATGACGTATCCATGCCCATATCCATAGTATCAGCCACGGCTGCAGCCTGGGACTGAACACTGGGCCTTTCATGACGCTTTGTTGAATCAAATGCTGATGTGTGTTGAAACCGTTTGTTCACCCCAACAGTCAACATCGTTCAACAAAATCAAATGGATGTTGAAGCCGTTTGCCTGGGCTGATAGACCTTTTTGCAGATACCACGGCCATTTTGATTTTTGTTTCAAATAGCTATTATGGGATGCCCAGGAGGCAAATACATAATGATTTGTCCCCTGACTATGTCTTTCGAAACAACAGAAATCAAAATGGCCGATGTATCTGCAAAAAGGTCTATTACTATTCTACAATAACAAATGGGGGTCACCGAGTTCATTTTTTAAAGTAAAAAAAGTAAAGTGGTGCATTTATATAGCGCCTTTATCACAAGTCGCAAAGGCGCTTTACAATGATCAATTTACCCCCAGCGGACTGGAAGCATATACAGGTGCAAATTGCAGCCGCTTCTAAGCAGTCCATGCATGCTGGTACTCATTTTACCGACCTCGGAAGGATGGAAAGCTGAGTGAACTTCAGCGGGAAAGAAGGTCGCCAAATATTCCACTCTCGGCAGAACCGGGAATGGAACCCGGGACCTTAGGGTTGGAAGGCAGAGATCTTACCACTGCGCCAACCTCTCCGCCCTCTCCTTATTTTTTAGATATACCGGGTAAGCATGTAAAGATGAAATATATTGATGTTGCCATGGTAACGTATTACGTCACAATAGTGACGCATTTTGTTAAGCAATAAGTAGTGTTTTCATATGGTGCCATAACATTGCTGTTACGTGATACAGCCATTATAATAACAAACAGTGGCCAGTGCGTGGCATCAATCATTCGAGAATACAACAAATGTGATGAACAGCTTGAACTGTTTACTAACAACATGGCTATCAATTTTGCATTGGAAACTAGTTGCTTGGCAACTACACCTTAAACCTCAATAGTTTAACACATACTGTAATAGATCTCTTTCCATACAATTGAGATGTTCTGGTGTGGTATAAACTTCCCTTTTGTCATCTTTGGGTCAACCGACATGGAAATGTGGAAATTGCGTGCTAGCTAATGTTCTTTTATCATCAGTGTCAATGCAGAACCAATGAAATGTATGTGTTGAACCAAAGCAGTCTGACACACAGTTACAACAAAAGTTAAATTCACATGCAAGCACAGGCAATGATCGTTTGTCAACACCAAATTCAGATGATCAGTGCAGCTTCAGGAACTGGTGAGTAACTTCATAGATTCCAACAGCTTGACCAGCTTTTTCGTCATAGTCAGACCAGTCCTGTTTGTAAAACATAAAATTCACTTCGTTAAGCTTCCTTGTTCTAACATTATAATAAACTTTGAGCAAGGATTGAAGCTTACTGGGTCTTACTGAGACCAGCCTTACTAGTACTTTGTTTTATTTACTGTAACTTTACCACAACTGTGGTGGGGGTCGCACAACAGATTGAGGCTCCAAATTAAGTGAGCCCTTTTAACCCTCCCAACCATGATATACCACAGAAGACAGACCACAACACCGGGAACTACATGCCCTACTCTTTGCGGGTTCTTTTACATCCCACAGGATTATGAACATTGAAAGGTTGTGAGACGGGACCTGCGGCTTATCGTCCTTATCCAAGAAGACTAGAGAGTATAACCATTTGCAGATGTAATTACAAAGGCAGCACTTTCTCCTCAGTTATTTAAAGACCCTGAGTGTTGGTCCGGCCTGAGTTGAACTCACGACCTCCCACGTGACAGCCCGGTGCTCAACCAACTGAGCTACCGGTGCGGACCACACCCACATAAAACAAAGTGGTTCATCTATAGTACAAGAATGATATGCAGGTAATTTGGGTTTTTACTCTTCAACCCATATAAAAATACTTGCATAAGAAAAGGGCTTTGTTCCGAGGGGATCATGTAAAAGCCAAGGAGTTTAAACCAAACAAGTGCTCTCAACCCTTTACATAATTATTATTATCATAGAGTGTTTTCACACAACGTCATGGCGGCCATGTTGGAGGAGTGAAACAAAGAAACAGCGGCCATGTTGGAGGAGTGACTGATATTCTTTTGGGAATTGAACTCATTTTTATGAAAATTCTTTCCTTGTTTTAGTATGCAAATATGGCTGCTGGTCACATGAACGAACACACTATAAATATCTTTCCCCAGTTTTCAATTACGTGTCATTGTCAGTAAGGACCAGGCAAGGTCCAGGGATTGAGGTCGGTGGATTCTGTCCAAATTTTCAGCATTTTTTCTCTATCAGATAAGATAACAATTGGTGGTATTCTTAGTGAAATAAAATAAATCTCCTCGAAATTTGACCACCCCCTAATTCTTGGCACTCTTTCGGTCAGGTGAGACGGGAATTTAAATCAACTTTCACGACCAATTTTACTCACTTCGCATCAGCTTTATTCATTTGTTCGAATTTTATAGGTTTTTTGGTGTACAGACAACTAATATTAGCAATATAAATGATTTTGGATGAAAGTAAATTCCTTTGAAGCAGCTTCTGCTTTGAAGCAGAACGTATGTAAGAAGAATTTTAACAATTTTCAAAGCCGATTTTCTCTAATGTGCAGCGGTTTATTTTCAGATCAAAACTATTTTTTATTAGTCTGTCTTCAAGTCTTTACAAATCTGCAAACTCCCATTTGGCAAGTTAAAATCCTGCCGCCTGAGCTTTCTCACGACTTTACCTACTTTCCTAATTTGCATAATTGCCGTTTTTCACGGGAAAATCGCATTTGATTTGTTACATACAGTGAATACGCTTGAGGTGTTACATATTGCAGGTACGCTTTCATTTGGCAATTTAAAATCCCCTCCCGAAAGCTCCTTTTAAAATTTGACCAATTTGCATGATGCCAATCATGCCTTGCAAAAAATTCACGCACGTGTTTTTATTAGATACGAGCGATATCACCCTGTGCGTCATAAAATGAATTATGAGCTCTTGTCTTTTAACCTTGTGTTTTAAACGGCAATGAAAGACTAAAGAGTTAATGTTTCTCTGACGTGTGACAGTCAATTCGGTGCATAAAGAATTGTCACATGGAGCAACACTGGTATGCAAATTAGCGAGTTGAAAGTTGATACATATTTGGACATAAGTGCAACCCAACAGTTTCTTGTCTTGAGGAGTGACAGAACATGGCGATGATGGGCTATTTAATCCATGTTCAGTGTTACTGACATCTTACGGCTATTTCTTTACCTACCGAAGAAAAAAAATATTTGCTTTCATCCACGAAAACGCTAAAGCATAAAAGCAGAGGCCTGGCAGTTTGCAGCGTCTAAAAATCCACAGAGTTTTTGTTCCATCACGTTTGCTAAAGCATTCACTCAGTTATCAGTCCCATATTCCTCACGATTTACATGCCTACTGTTAAGGCCCCCATGGAGAAGATGGGGTAGAAATAATAAGGCATGCACAGGTGCTTTTGGTACAAGTAAACTGACGTCCAACATTTCTTGCTAGAGCGGCAGGTACAAAAGTCAGTTGCCCATGTCTTCCATCACCAGACCTCTAAGAGTGTGAAAGGACATTTCTGACTCGGTGGCCACGATGTCTTCCTCAGCATCAATACCCCTATGACGCTGGACCACTGTCTGACGTGAGAACAGACCGCTAATCTGCCACGCAGTCCTCCACTCGTCAGGTTTAAACACAGGCTCTCCATCCTCATTTTTGAGAATCTTCATCTCCCTTGCTACCTGTACAGGATCGGCCTTGTTTCCAGTCCTTACACTCTCTTCAAATTTTTTCATCAAGAAGGTTTTGATGTTATCAGCCATCTTATCTTGGTGGGTCGTTTTGCTATCTTAAGAGCCCACCCTGATGGTCTAAGGCCAGATGCTTTGGCAGGGCTGCTGCTATCCACACCTTGCGATGAGGTTGATGGAACATTTGGAGCGAACGTCACCACTGTTACCATTCCCACCCATTTCCTCCTGAGGCTGTCATACATAGATTCGCAGTCCACCTCAAGATGGTGCTTCCCCGTGTGTCCATATGGTTTTCTGCTTCTGCCTGGGTCTTGAAAGTGAGGACACATTCAGTCTCCTGGCAAGAGTAGATCTCGGACTTGTGCCTGATGCTCTCACCCACGCTTCCCTTCTGTGTAGCTGGACCAAATGGCTTTATCACCCTTAGCCCAGTATCTCCTTGTGATGGAACTCTGAGATCACCGTAAAGGATGAGGCGGCCAGGGCTGATATTGTATGCTTTCCATACTGGAAGTTGTTCAACACACTAATGCCTGGTATCTTGCTCTCTTTGTTTCTCTCCCTGGTCGTGTCCACTGCCTTCATAGCAGCAGTCTTCTGATCACAGATGTCCTTGCCTGCCTGTGCTTCTGAGAAATCATATCGCACTGAAGTGACACCGGTTGTCTCCCCTACTCCTACAAGGCTAAGCAAGAGAGGCCCACTGTGGTAGCATCTGGCGTTATCGGATCGGAGGTAAGCTGAAGTCACAAGGGGATACTCCTGTTTGACCTTGTAAAGCAAGTCCTCTATGATTGAGGGAACTGCAAAGCTATTTTGGGTGCAGTTGTTGAAAATGTGTACAAAACACTCGACTTCATGCTTGCTCTCCACAGTTGCTCTGGTGATTACGGCGCTGATGTGCCAGCCCCTTCCCTTCCTGCCAAAAAAGTCACTCATCTGTTCTCTGTATTGCACAGGCAAAAATTTCATTGCCCAGTCCATTATGACCAGACACGAGCTCTCGTCTAGCTTCTGGAAGATATGTTGCTTGGCTTCGTCCTGGTTACTTGATCTTAGCAAGTGGGCTTTCCACGCCTGGTCAATGCACCATTTGGAGAGGCCAGGAATCATCTCTTAAAGCTCAGATCGTGAAAAGCCATCGGCAAAGAAGGATAGAATATGTCTCTTGGTTTGCCAGTGCTTGGTTTGCCTGCTTGTTGATATGCCTTCACTAAAATGTCAACAAGACCCGCCCTGGGATCGAACCGCTCGCACTTTCCTTGGTTGTCTTTTGTATCCAAATGTGCCTCCAACTGTAAAGCCTCCCAAATCAATTCCTCTTGGCCGGGAGTGATCACAGACAACGCGGTCGCTACAGCCTGTATGGCTTTGCAGATATAATAGCGCTGCTGTGTGTTGGAGACGTCATCCCAGGTCGTGTTCAGAGTGGACATAACGGGGCCGTAGCGACCACCTGAAATAACGTAGACAGCTTCGTCCAATTTCCGCCTTT
This sequence comes from Montipora capricornis, assembly GCF_036669925.1. Lineage (NCBI taxonomy): Eukaryota > Metazoa > Cnidaria > Anthozoa > Scleractinia > Acroporidae > Montipora > Montipora capricornis. Next base: position 35,674,172 of record NC_090893.1, read on the forward strand.
TGCTGTTTTGTTCCACCATCTCGTCAACCCATATACTAATCTCTTCCTCTGGACTATCGAAGCTTGGGACGAATGGGACTGCAAAGAGACTATTTCCGACTCCTCACCAGTGCTTGTGACCACTGCACACAACGTGGCAGGTATTGTGCTCTCCCCACAAATATTGATGCCAGAGACAGTGGTGAAATCAGACTCCTGAATTTCGTCTACAATCACCATGGTGTCTGAGTGTAGATTCTGAAGTGTAATAAGATGGATTTGCAAATTATGTGCAAGATCATTAAAAACTCTGCAAAGATCTGCAATACATATAACTATGGACACTCAACATACTTTTAGGGTAGGGTGCCCTAGATGCGGTTGAATTTCTTTAGGACTGATACCAAGTTACCATCCAGAAATTCTAATTCTAATAATAATTGTTCTCGGTGCTCAATCGAAAAACTAGAAGAAATCGTCAACTTTACAACTACGTTTCAGTTCTTGAACGTCGACCACCATGCTTGATTATTCAAAATGGCCGCACCATGAAGAAAAGACAGGAAAACAACCAAAGGGTTGCCCATGGGCCGCAGAACAAAAACCGCTTGATTAATGGTCAGTTACGCTCTGATTACTTACACTAAGCTATGAATGTCCAATGGGTGTTTCACTTACCTTTTCTCTAGGCATGAAACGGGCAGCCTTACAAGATTTGTAGTGTGCTCCGTGGCAGCTCGAACACACAGCTGTCACAAAAAATGATAACAATAAATAGATTAACAACAGCGACAACCATGGTCTGTATCAGCACCGTCACTATCACCATCAACATGATTCATCTTCGATCACAGTCACCATTAACATAATCATTGTGGTCATGGTTTTACCTAGATTCAATCTGAGTTTTGTACGCAGGTAACACCAATGTGGTGCAATTTGGCTTTCATCGTAGCTAAAGAAACTAAAGAAAGAAAGGGGTGGGGAGTAAGGAGGGGTCGTCCTTGGCAGCCCCACCCACTTTCCTATTCTCTTTCACTCTGGAAATTACTCTGTTAAACTCTCTCACTTCACCTCACCTCACTCTCTCCCCTTACTCTAGATTACGATAGAACACATTGCAACAGAATCAAGAAATAGCTTTATTTAGGGTTAAATGTCCAGAGGAGTCCTATTTGACCGTATTTCCAGTTAAATTCATAGTACGTGATCAAATCACATACACGCGATCGTGTTACGCTGCTGTCTGAAGTCGAACTCTGGCTGGCGTACCCCATGTCAAGAGGATATGAAATCAACCGTTACCACTTGAAATCTCAAAGCAGTTGATTAACAAATCTGGTTATTTAGAAGCAAAGTTTGGAAAGGTCTGCTGGTGAGCGGCTATTGACATTGCGTGTGCACTGTCGCTGTTGCTTGCACTTGTGCTTTACCGACATTTGCTTTCACCTTATCCACCCATCCTCTCCTGCGGGCAAGAATTGGTAAGTGCAAGTTCCACTGTGAAGACAGTGTGACGGGTGCCAAGGTGGTGATAAATTTCTGGCGACAAGGTGGCGTTTACGCGACGCAGTTTCCTTATGACTTTCTGCGGCCCTCAGTGGGTTGGATACGAGAATGTGTTGCTCTTCCTGCCAGGCCAATCTGTAGTCAGCTTTTTTCTATGTCTCGGGCATATTGTCATTGTAATTTTCTCTTCAACGGTTGCCACAAAGTGTCCAGCCCTATTTAGGATCAGGTCAACCTTGTTAACATTCTTGTCTCCGGATCGCTGTTGCCCTGAGCTCAACCCTAGGCTTAGTAGATGAGGAGGCCTATATGCCTTGCAATGCCGGAATGGTTTATCGTTCTGTCACTGGAACATTCAAAGGCTTACGGATCCAAAGTTTGAAGAGATTTCTAAATCGCTTACTGGTGAAGCTCGACCTGACTGCAAGCTTGACATTTTGATTCTAACGGATCCGGAGTCTTTCCAGTGTCTTTCTGTAATAGTAAAGTGCCGGACTGGTACTATTGTATCCCCTGTTATACGCTACACAGGAAAGACCGACAAGGAAAGCTTGGGGGTGGAATCCTTGCTTATGTTAATGAGAATCTTTCCGTTTGACGCCATTTAGATCTTGAGAGAAACGACATTGAAGCCCTACGGCTTGAAGTTTACCCGCATAAATCAAAGGGATCTTTATTGATTTCTGGGGTCTATCGTCCTCCATCGGCGAAACGAGAGTATAACATCAACTTAGGGAAAAACATCGAAAATGCCTATTTAACAAACATGGAACTGATTGTGATGGGAGACTATGACTTTCTAAATTCAACCTGTTTTTACAAACAAGATTTAGTCCTGAGGGATTTGAACCTGAACCAGATGGTAAACGTAGTCACCAGACCTGTTTCTGGCACGTGCTTGGATCATATTTATGTAAGTCATCCTGAGAGAATGTGTGATGTCTCTGTAATTAATGTTGGTTTGTCTGATCACTTGCCAGTTTTTGCATTGAGGCGTTATAATCAGTGGCAGGAGCAAGGCCCTTGCAGAAAAAAGAAACATCTTTCGTTCAAGTATAGGAACCTCAAGATAACTTTATCAAAGATCTTAATGAGTCCCGTGGGCCGCAGCCTCTGTTTTTGAAGAAACCAACGAGATTATTGACACCTGGTATGACATTTTCCATGGCATCTTGGACAAGCACGCACCAGTCATAACAAAACGAATCAAGATAATTTGTCAGCTGAAATGGTTTACTGGCGATCTTAATGATGAGATCAAGAAGAGGGATTGTCTCCTCAGAAAGGCTCGAAATTCGAGAAATCCTGGGGACTGGATGCTTTTTAGAGAAGCGAAAAACAGAGTTACCCGGTTCATAAGAAATGCAAAGAAAGCCTTTTTCAAGTATCAAGTGGTGGAAAATCGTAATTGGCCATTGAAAGAAACTATGGTCACTGATCAGAGACCTCTCAAGGGATTATTATGTTCGAGAGCTTGATGAGGACTGGGAAATTGTCACTGAAGACAATCACATTGCCGAACTGTTTAACTCATTATTTGTTAATCAGGCCACAAAAATACATGTACTGGGTTCCGCTGATTCATACTTACCAACTGAAAGCTTGCCTTCCTTTTTTAAGGAAATCATGGACATAAAACATGCATTTGAACTTCCATTTATTTCCCCTGCGAAGGTTTTGAAAATGCTACAGGAAATGCCCTCTAGCAAAGCGACAGGAGCGGATAGTCTTAGCATTCGAGTGTCAAAAATTGCTCCCCCAGGTATTGCCAGTTCGGTTGCGAGCCTTATCAACTATTGTATCTCCACTTGCAGTTTTCCGTCCAAGTGGAAAATGACGAAAGTCACACCCATTTATAAAAACCAAGGCTCAAACACTTTTTTTTTTAATTTTTATTTTATTATTTTTTAAATTTTTTTTCCAAATTTTTAATCAACTACTTACATACTTAATACTTACACTTACAGTTACTTACTTACAATAACTCAAAAGAAAACAGTTGCGCAATTCCTGTCTTTTTTATAAGTTACAAATCGTATGTATCGTAAGTATCGATATTAAATTATTTTAACGACATTTACATTTACAAACATACATAAAAAAAAAAAAAAAGGAAAAAAAAAACGCTAACTAATAACATCAAAATTGGGGGAAAAAGAAAATAAGGAGAAAAATGTTCTGGCCATTTATTATAAAAGTTTAATAGATCATTATTTTTTGAGGCAATTATACTTTTCTGTTTGATAGTTCTTTTTAATTTTTTGTTTAAAACACTCAATGTATGGGTGTATGCACTTTCTTCTGCAATCCCAGATATATAACTTACCCATTAATATTAAATAATTCAGTAAGGGGCAAGGCGAAGTTATAATGCCTAATATATATCTTGATTGCTGAGAACTCTAGATTTTTTTGTTAACGTACATGTAAAATAGAATTTTTCAAAATGTGTCCAAAATATATTCAAGAAAGAGCAATAAAAAAAGATGTGGTCTAATGTTTCTGATTCATTGTCACAGAAGGTACATTTGTCACGCTCACTATAACCAATTTTAAATAATTTCTTGTTTGTATACACAATCGAATTTAACATTTTATATTGAAAGGCTTTCACATAAGGTTCATAAACAATTTTGTGGGGAAGGGCGAAAGCAAGTTTCAACTCCTCCTCAGTCAAATTAAAGCTTTGTGTTAGTTTCTTAGCATTGTTTGGTAGCTTAGCTTTCCTACTCACTATCAATGAATAGAAATCTTTTGATTTGTTTTTTGAAATATCAAAAATAGCATTTTTGCATTTAAAATAAGGCAGGCGCCTATCAAGACTATACTCGGCTGTTTTAGGTAGGATGGTATAGAGTGTCTAAGAGTAGTCAATGTAAGAAAATTGATAAACTGATAAACAGAACCATTTTCATCCAATCTCGGTCCTTCTCATTTTGTACAAGATCTACGAGAGGCATATGTATGATTCATTATACCTATCTAGAAATGACTTTTTGTATGAATTACAGTCAGGGTTCCGAAAGCGTCATTCAACTGAAACTGCCCTTATTTGTCTCTTGGATCAGATACTCTTTGATATTGACTGTAATAATGTAACTCAGGTCTTGTGTGCATTGACTATAGTAAGGCTTTTGATTTGAACAATCATGATATTCTCCTTGCTAAACTGAAAGCGTATGGTGTTGATGATGGAAACTTACAATTGTTTCCGAGCTACATGTATTTGGCTTATCGACAGCAGTATGCTAAGTTAAACATAAATGGGTGCACGTCATCTCCACTTGGTATCACCCATGGTGTTCCTCAAGGAAGTATTTTGGGCCCCCTGCTGTTCCTGACTTTCATCAATGACCTCCCATTAGTGATCTCAAACTCTACTGTAGATGTTTATGCCGATGATACTACCTTTTCCTCTAGTGCTCATTGTACTTTGGGGACGACGGCAGTTGAAACAAATCTTCAGGAGGACACTGACAATCTTTGCGCATGGTCTGCACAGAACCGCATGGTCTTAAATGCCAGGAAACCAAATCTATTCTGGTAACTGGCAAGCGTCTTAAGTCACGTGTAGCAGGCGATAGTTTGAACTTGCAAGCAAACAGAACAGCGATCAAGCAAGATGTACATCAGAAACTACTTGGGGTTACAATTGATCAAGAACTAACTTTTAAGGAGCATGTAGATAAACTTTGTAAGAAGCTTAGTAAAAAAATTGGCCTTCTGAAAAAGTTGCGTACTTATTTATCAATTGATGAAAGACGACTTTTCTATAATGCCCTTATTAAGTGGGTCATGATGTATGGCAGACTGGTATAGTTTGGACTTATTGTTCTAATAAGGATCTCAAGAGAGTGTTTCGGTAATTACAGAAACCGCAGCGCGAGCAATATTAGACGTAGGTACCAGATCAAGAACAGTGCAAAATTTTAAGAAACTAATTTGGATCCCATTCTATGATGAAGTTAAGATAAGTAAGTGCGTGCTAGTTTATAACGCACTGCACGGGGAATCCCCTACGTATAAATAACTAATCACTCACTACACGGTAGAGAGACCAGACATGGCCAGCATAATTTAATCTGTCCTAAGTTTCGTAATATATTACTGAAGCTGGAAGGTCTTTTCAAGTTAGTAGTGTCAAGTTATGGAACAGTCTGCCAAATGAGCTTAAGAAAAAACACAGCACTTCCTCTTTCAGGAAAGATTTGAGAAATCATTTTATTGATTCATATAGAGACATTGATTCTTTTAAGGCTTTATTGTAACTATGTTTTATTCTATATATTCTATTTATACTTGTTTTTAATAGTTACTTTGTTAGGCTAGTTCCTATTTTTAATTCTAGGCTTGTATGTATTACTTACTAAACTTTAGCTTCTGAGGGCCACAGGTTTGTCAGCGTAGGCTGTTATGTGTACACCCTCTTAAAGTTGATTATTATTTATATTATTATTATTATGTCTGGCGTACACGCTAACAGGGGCACAATGTGCGACTCTGTACCTTCCAAGCTACAGACAGAGTCAGGAGAACTGAACGAACAAGTTAACGTACGTAACATTCATGATGTAACACCTCAAGTGGATCAGTATCAAAATACACCGTCTAATCAAAAACAGCCGTCAGCAGATGATCAGATAAGACAACTTGTCATATTACAGTTTAATTTAGTGAACTGGAATTCTGTAAAGTAGCAGAATCGCATGGACATAAAAAAAAAGAATTTGAAAAGTACTTAACTGTAGTATGGCTACTAATCAGTAAACGTAATTCGTTTTTCTTGGTCATAAGAAAAAAGTCCAGGAAGTCAATAAACACTTGCAATATCAATTTGTGTGTGAGGCTTTCCTGGGAAAAATTGGCATCACGCAAATTGGCCAAATTTTAAAAGAAGCTTTCGGGAGGGGCTTTTAACTTGCTAAATGACAAAGTACCTGCAATATGTAACACCTCAAGCATTCACAGTGTATGTAACAACTCAAAATCGGATGTTTTTCCGCGACAAACAGCCATTATGCAAATTAGGATAGTAGGTAAAGTCCTGAGAAAACTCAGGCAGGAGGATTTTAACTTGCCAAATGGGAGTTTGCAGATTTGTAAAGACTTGAAGACACACTAATAAAAAATAGTTTTGATCTGAAAATAAACCGCTGCACTTTGAAAATTGTTAAAATTCTTCTTACGTACGATAGCTGACGAAGTCGTAATATATGGACCGGCTTCAAAGGAATTTACTTTCATCCAAAATCGTTTATATTGCAGAAATTAGTTGTTTGTGGACTGAAAAACATGTCAAATTCGTACAAATGAATAAAGCCGATGCAAAGTGGGTAAAATTGGTCGTGGAAGTTGATTTAAATTCCAGAGTCACCTGTCCGTAATAGCACCAAAAAATATAGGGGGTGGTCAAATTCAAGCAAATTTATGTTATTTTACTAAGAATACTACCGATTGTTATCTTATCTGATAGAGAAAAAATGCTTAAAATTTGGACAGAATCCGCCGACCTCGATCCGTGGACCTTGCCTGGTTCTTACTGACAATGACACTTAAGGAGGAGAACATACACGGACAGAGTAAGGGGGGTCAGTGTGACAAACAAGAAAGAAAGGAAGAGCAATGCTTCTCCATGTCACAACTCATTTTAAAAACTCGACCCTTCCACAAGTCATTGAAACCTATTTGCAGGCTATTTGCCCGAGTCACAATGCATAAAACTACGGTAGATGGCTCACTACCTTTAGCCTACCTCCAATCTCTGGAGGAGAATGGGAAGTTGTCCCAGGGTCTTAAAGGGGTACTATGACGAAAATCGCATCTTTCCTATCTAAGCCATTTTGAAACATAAACAAAAAGTCCGTGTGAGAAGAGAAATGCTGTTTACTGTTTTCAAATATCTCTTTTTGTTCCAGAGATATTCGAGTTTTTAAAATATGCAAATTAGCCAAGGGACGACGTCATACACTCAACCAAATTTTGTTCAAATATGATGAAAAGAGATATCTCAGCCAATATGTATCAGAAATTTTTGATTTTTTGCAGTAAGATTCTACTAAATGTTCTCCACAATATGAGCTTAACAGTTCTGTTACCATGGCATCATACTGGGTTCTAGACCTCCCCCATATTAAAAGCTTTTCTGGCCACCTTTGGCGTTCCATTTTGATATTAATTTTGCTAACAGCACTTCATAGGCATGATCCAGCAAGTATATAAAATTAATATGTTAGCTCAAGTTTGTGGCGTTGTTTGACATTTTTCAAGCTGAAAATCACTAACATATTGAAATCAAGTGGGTGGGGACTGGAAAAGAGTGAGTTGCCATGGGAACAGAATTTTTATAGTCGTAGGTGTGTTTCCCGTAGAACTATTACACTACCAAGTTTCAATGGTCTGCACTGCAAATTGGCCAAGGTAGCTCTATTTACATACTCAATATAGTATTGGGTTGAGTGTATGACATCATCAGTCATCTCATTTGCATATTTTTAATACCCATTTTTCAAACTTAAATATCTCTGGAAGTAATGCAGGTATTTGCAAATGGTAAATGGCGTTTTTGTTCTTTCATGGAATTCTATGTGATACACTAAAAAAATTAAGGGGTAAAAATTTGATCATAGTACCACTTTAAGTAATGAACGAGGAACCTTGTTTTATTGTTTTATTTTTCTCTTTCATAATGATTACAAAACTTGTTTCAAAATTTTCTGTTTGTTTATGAATAAATTTGGACATTACAATGTATACTGCAAAGCGATATTTCTAAAAACTAATGTTACCTTTTCTGTTAAATCGATTTCTGAAAACTTGGTTCCAGAATCTTCACCTTCTGCAACAAATCCCGCCTAGTGAAAATAAGAAATGTTTGAAAAAACAAACAAACAAAAAGCAAGTGAATTCAATATTTACGTATTTGTTAGTGTAAAATTGTGACCTTAAATAAGCACTGCCATTAAAAGTAGAAATTGTAATTTATATTTCAACAGTATGGTTAATGATCACAGATAAACATGAAACTAAATGAAAACTCAACATACGATCTCGTAAAAGAGTCATTTCATCAGTTGATTAATTTGGAAAACAAATCCTTGACTTACCTGAAAATTCAAATCTAATTTAGCAAACGAAACTCATCAGGTTCTCTACAATTCCCCAGGCAGAAACCCAATTGAAAGCAATTCAACACAAATTACTACTTTTCCACATGCCCTATTCCTAAGTGCACATAGGTCAATCAAAAGTAAAGACACCAATTAGCTCCCAGAAAAGAAACAAAAAGACAACAATTATTATTTTTTGTGATGTGCATGACATAGCATCACTGTCTTCAGTGTATCAGAGTTTGAATTTGATAGACTCGCAAGTTTTAATGGGCAGCCCAACCTATGGTGGTTGAGTATTGTATTTGCATGGAGTAGTGCAATGTTCAAATACTGCTCGAATCACTGGCTGGATTTGCCTTTGAAGATTCTGCATTCACCATCACTACGCTGCGCAAGTGACCAACCAACTGGTTGTCTCCTGCCAGTTGCGACTCTTAATATTTTATTTTAATTCTTACGAAGAGAAAAATTAAAGTGGAGTGCTCAAGAACTGGCTTGGTGCCTTTTCACTGTAAACACTAGATTTCCATTTTTTTCTTTGAACATGCACAACAGTCTGCTTCTACTGCAAAAAGAAGTAAAATTGTACAACGTTGCTGCAGTTGTGGCCGAAAAATGGTGGCTTATGAAAAATGGATACCTTTTGGTTTTAAAATAAATAAATGGAAAATAATATAAAACAAAAGATAAGTATTTATTAGGCATGTATAAAATGCCACTAGTTTAGAGAAGATCAGGCCTACAGCTGGACTGTTATAAAAACGTTTGCCATCTTCAATCGGCAATTTTTCGCATCCATAACAAATATACCATTTTTGTGAAAAGCTCCAAAAAGGCCCATTTCCTGGACAGATTCTGCACATTCTTTGTGACTGACCACCATATGGTGCAACAAGAAAACAGCCCATATCCATTAGAATAACTAGCCCATTTTTCTTTTCTAAGCATTTGGCAGGCATGGAATAACCTGTTACGGTTTTTTTATTTATAAAAAATTGAAAAAAGGGTTTTGTCTCACTTGAAACCTGACTTGAACTTGGCTCGGAGGTTCAAACTTCATTCCTACCTCAGATTCACTCTCAGCATTAAGCAAGAGAGAAGGGTTACAGATTATCCTGTTTATATTTTAAAGAACAAACCCTTGGTGAAAAGTCGACTGGTTCAACTCCTCTGCAGTCAAATGCCACCATTGTCTTAAATTTGTTGCTATCTTCTGCCTGCCAAAAAAAAAATCAAATTGGTTGTAATAAACTGAGGCAGGCTGCCAACTCTATAATTACAACAATTATAAAAAAATATTATTGATTATAATTATCACTTTCTGAAAGTCTCAAACTTATTATAGACAGTAAATCAAATCAAAGAAAAAATGTTTCATGAGATGGAAAAACCAGAGTATCCAAAGAAAATCCAACCCACTCATGACGCTGAGTCTTGGAATCAAACCCACAACACATTGGCGGAAGGCGAGTGCTGCTCTCACCACTAAGGAGCTTAAGCAAGGCGGACAACGTTGGCTACCAGAAAGTCACTTAAAAATATAACTTCCCATTGTTGCAATCCTTTCATGATTATTCCAAGTTGTCCAGCATGGAACATGTGTACCAAAATTCCACATGTGAAAGATATGGTTGTTCAGTTGCTCACGTCCTCCACATAACCTCACATTTGATCATTTCACATCATGGTCAGGACAGCTAGGGAATGGACCGAGATATAAAATGCATGTGCAGGGCGTGCGGTTTTAATTTTTACATATTTCTTATTTTATTACACATCATACATTCATACATTAGAAAATATATATCAATTGGTAAAGTCATTTGAAGCAAGGGGCTTAAATGGCCTGTGATCAAATAAGATACGACAATTTATATGAGAAAAGGCTTTTAACTTAAATTACAAACTAACCAAAAAAAAAACATGTGTCTATATATGCCCAAGCTACATGAAGAAAAACACCGAAAAACAATGCTGTGAAAGGAATTTTCTGTTGTCTGGCCTAACAGTACATAAAGAGATATATTGTGCTCAATGCCGTAGGTACAAGCAGTTAATTGAAGAAGCCAAGACCTTATACTACAAAGATAAAGTTTCTTACTCTGGCCAAACCAAGTTGTTCAAGGTTCTTGACAGCAATTAACTAAAAGTAAGAGCTGCTACAGTACCTACAATGTACGATTCTACCTACAATGTACTCACCACTCCATCCAATCACAGGTTGAAGAGTTTGGCTGCTCCAGCTACCACCGACCTTGATCACATCTCAGTATGTTCTAACTGCCTCCAAAGTTTTCATCCCATGTCTTCCACCTTGGTTAAGAAAACTATTATGTCATCGTCAACCAAATCTTGTCCTTTAGATCCGATTCCAACATCGATTCTCAAAGTCTTTATCAACATGCTTTTACCTCTCATTACTACCATCATGAACTCTTCACTGATGCAAGGTATTTTCCCATCACATCCTTTAAGAATTCCCTTATACGTCCATCTATTAAGAAGAAGTCCTTGAACCACGATGATTTAGCGAACTTACAGTAACCACCCTATTTCTGATTTGTCCTTTATTTCAAAGACTTTGGAAAGGATAGTCGCTATTCAGTTAAATGACCATCTCCCCACCAACAATCCTTACTGTAAAATGCAATCTACCTATCCCAAATTTTACAGTACTGAGACAGCCCTTAAACAGGTAACCAATCAACTACCAGAGTGAAGCTGTTCTAATTCTCGACTTATCATCTGCATTCAATACGAATTAACCATAGAATCCTAATCGACTGACTTCAGATTCACTATGGCTTCACCAACAAAGTCCTGGCCTGGTTGAAACCTTATCTTGCTGACCGCCAACAGCATGTATTACTAATAATCACTATCTCTTTTCTCTGTATTTAACACCGCTTGAAGATGTGATCACTGCTTACTCTTTGAATGCGATGTTTTACGCTGATGACGCCCAATTATATATTCTTTTGAAGCCCAGCCAACAGCAAGATAGCATCAATAAACTGCTAATTACGAGCTGTTATGAAATGGACAAAGCAAAATATGCTGGTTTGTAATCCATCAAAGACTGAGGTCATTCATTTCACCTCTCGATTTTCTAAGTCTTCCAGAATACCATCATTGATGATTGATGACCATGAAATAAAGCCTAGAGCAGAGGTTAGAGGTGTCATGCCAGACTCATGCACACCACGTAAAGTAAGGTCAATTTATTTAACGTCGGTAGTTCCTTCAGTTACAAAACTGGTATCAATGGAAGCCGACGGTGTGCCTCTAAAGTAAAGACTTTCAAACACACGAGAAACAGTCTTTCAATCCCTCAATGACAAAACGAAATCTTTAAACCTAAAAGGCCTGCGGACTTGATGTGTGGACCTTCGAAGAGTTTCCTGACAAACTCCTGGAACTTGTGGCTCACACTCATCTCCTCCTTTCCCTGTTTCTGTCTGAGTAGATTCCTGGATTTCTCCCTGGTGAGCATTTGAAGGACCAGGATCAACAGACGCACTTTCTTGCTCATTGTACTTTCTGACCAAGGAAGAATTTCACTTGAGCTCTACACCATTGTCGTCCCTCAGTGTAACCTCGCTGCCTGTTTTCTGCACAACCTTACATGGACTAGGACAAAAATTACTTGACACCTTGTTTGTTTTCTCAGCTTTAAGTAGCACTGCATAACCCACTCTAAGAGATCTGGGCACAGCTCTTTTCTGCTCGTTTGCATAGTCCTTTCCTTTCAATTTGTTGAACCAGTCTGTGTCACGTGTTGCTTCTCTCTTCTCAGTTCCGGCAGTTTGGACCGCATTTCTCACCCAAACATCAAGAGAAAATGGTGTAGCACCTGTAGTGACTTGTGGGGTAGATCTGTATGCAGTCAATCACGAAATTAGTTCTGAACGCCAGTTTTTCTTCTCGAGATGTGCAATCTGTAAACATTTAAGCAAGGAACGATTCTGACGTTCAACCTATCCGTTAGCCATAATGGCGTAGTCATACGATGTTCCACACTATGCATAATTTATGTAGAAACGCCTTGATTTCTTCTGACACAAATTGCGGTCCGTTGTCTGTTCGTAAAGAAAACCGTACACCAAATTGGGGAAAAAAAAGGGGAAATGGCTTCAATGATCTTGGCACTCTTGGTAGACTTCAAAATGGCTACTACTATGGATCTGCTGAAATAGTCTACAAGCACCAAAATGCTCTCTCCTTTGGGCAGGGGTCCAAGAAGATCCACGCTGCAGTCCTGCCAGGAAGCACTTGGCGGCAGAACATGGGACATTGGTTCTGGTGGGTCATGACGAGAAGTCACCTGACAGCCATGGCAGACCTTGACGTCTTTATGCATGCCTGGCCACCAGACCTTACTGCGAAGTGGATACTTGGTTTTAAGGATACCCTGATGACCCTCGTGCGCCAGCCTCACAACCTTGTCCCGCAAGGTATTCAGAACTACAATTCTACTTCCACAAAGCAAAATTTCGCCATAAATACACAGTTTGTGCTTGATATGAGCATATGAAGGGAACGAACAATGTTCCCAGTTTCCAGTTCTCACGCAACCCTTGACTTGGCTCAGTTCCGCATCATTATAGGAAGCTTCTTCAAACTCTCTTGCCGATAAGGCTACGGGCTACGGGTATGCAATTCTTGACGATTGCTCGCACAGAGTCGTATTCCTGATTGTTTCACAGAGTTTAGCGGCATCTGTGATGTTTGTCTTTCCCGGCCGATAGACCACCTTGAAATCATAGCCCTGTTAAGGCAACACTCATCTCTCAATTCGCGCACAAGGTTTTGATGTGCGCGAGTAGATGATCTCCAGTGGCTTGTGATGTCTCCAACTCGAAACTCTGACCGAACACATACATGCTGAACCTTTCGCATGCCCAGACTAAGGCTAGAGCCTCTTTCTCTTTCTGACTATAGCACCTCTCCATGTCAGTCAGGTTCCTTGACACATACGAAATTACTATCCACACACCTCCCTGCTGTTGGGTCAGGACTGCTCCTAAGCCAACTGGCGAAGCGTCAGCGACAATCCTGATTCTGCAGCCAACTTGGTAGTAAGCAAGTGTTTCTGCCTGGGTGATCAAACGCTTTGGTTCTTGAAACGCTTTCTGCTGTTCTGCACTCCATACAAACGGAACTCCTTTCCAGGTCAAATCTTGAATAGGTCTTGCTATGGACGCTAAGTCTGGCATGAACTTTGCGGAATATTGAACCAGCCCCATAAACAATGGAACCTCGAAACCATCCAAATGTAGAACCCAGATATAAAATCTGCCAGCAAACTTTGTTTGGGTTGTTGACGAATACTTTCACTAACCACCCGATTTGCTCCTCTTGGCTTAACAGGTTTACTTTGAAATCGACCCCTCGCCACTGCTTTGTCTCCCCTAGCCACGCCCGTGCCTAGACTAGGACCACTTCGACCGCTACTGGCACAGCCTGAGGGCACCCAACTCTGAAATGCCCAATACCGCCACATCTTAGACATGCTTGACCATGTGCAGGGCACCTCTTGTCTCCGCTAAAATCTAGACCACAGGCATGACATACTCTGCTTCTAGCTGAACGCTTATTCCCACCAACTACATTAACCTGGTCGGCACCCGCGTTTGATACCATCACTTTCACCTGGCGATCGACAACTTCTTGCGATCCTCAACAAATCTTCAAGTGTCAATGTTCCCTCCTTTTCTAAAAACTTGCGACACATACATGTATGACTTGAACAGCATTTATCAATCACTTGATCGCGAATATAGTCGTCCCACCAAGTTAAAAAGATTGCTGCCAAAGTGGGGTAAATCTGGCTACCCCCGTTTACAGGGATAAACCCGGATCAAAATTGGATTGGATTGGATTGGAAATGCATTGAGACCACGTGTAATGCATTCCAAGAACCATCATCATTATTATTATTATTATTATTATTATTACTATCATCATCTTAATGCTTTAGCTCTGGTGGATGTTATACCGACATTTAATACACCAAGGGAGCGAGCCATATCCAACGGCCAAAGGTCCCTTGAGTCATTCCTTCTCCAGATCCTTCACCTTTCCAACACCTTCCTTAAAATCCTTGCTGTTCCCAACAAAGCTGTTTTCTGCAGCAGTCCTGTCCTAATGGTAATCCCCAGCTTATCAAGCCATGTATCCAACCTTTCACTTATTATTGAGCAAGCATTTAATAAAATAGTCCTCATAATGAAGCATACTGTCCCTTTGTTAGACCTATTGTGACAGTTTTGTGGCATTCTTGCTGGCACCATTTTTGTCCTTGCTTAAGCTCCCTAGTGCATTAACCCTGCTCGCTGTAAAGTTCTCAAGATGTCAGGTACTTTTAAAGGCCATTTGTGACCTAAACAGAGAGTAGAGAAAATACAGAACAAAAGGTAGAGAAAAAGAGACCAAGAGTTCCTAAAAAGCAAAACTCTCTTACAGTGTATTCCTTTATGCTGTCTTTAATTATATCTGTTGGTAGGTAAAAACAAACAAACACAGGATAAGATGCAAAGTCCAGGTGTGTATACAGGAATAAAAAATTATCAAGAGCTATAACGAAAAATACAAATATACTTTTTATCAAACATGTTTATTTTCCATGGTTTAATCAAAGCAATATTAAAAACATTTAGGAGGGAATAAGTAAATCTCACTTCTGGCAACAACTTTTTAAAAAATCTTTACTTCCATTAGTTGGTTAAAATTGGTGCCAAAATAAAGTGAAATTTTCAGATTTACACAAAAGAAAAATAGTAATGCACTGGTGCATCATGTATGTAAAAATCAGGGCTTCTGATAGGGTGTGAAAGAAAATTGGAAATTATGCAGCACTTTCAAGTCTCATTATACGGCAATTATGGATTTCATTTTAGCTAATTTAACGGTGTTTGTGGGAGCACAATCCATTCCTTGCTGTGCAAGAACATATTTGAGCACAAGTGAATGATGAAAATACCAAAATACTACATAATTATTTCAAATGACAATCCTACAGAGCCCCGTCACTTACGCCGCTCCCAACAATCCAGCAGTTTTCACGCCACATTTCTTCAGAGAATACTTAGGAAATGGATTGTCCTCCAATGAGCAGTCACTTACTATCAAAAACCAGCACCAGGTACTCGACAAGTGAAATGACGCATAGAATGCCAGTCTGTTTGTTTCTTCGTTTTTTCCAGTTTTTGACGTCTTTTGAAAGCTAAAGTTTATGGCTTGAGACTATTTTTAAATTATTAGAGAACTTACGAAAAAGTGAGATTTGGCTCTTTTCTTCTGTAAATTACAACGTTACATTAATCATCGTTCATTTTTATTCAGCTTTGTAGCTTTTTAAAAATGGTTTTAAGAAATGTTCTGTTGCAATTTTTTCTTGTCAAATGTTTTTCTAAGTCACTTAATTCTTTTCCGTATCCTTAACTATTAGCAGAACAAATTGTCTGACTTGGACAGGCCTGTGTATATCCATCTCCTCTGATATTAAACATCATAACTCTCATCCCTCTATTACAACTCTTTCCTTTAAGGACGTTCACGCCCACATACAGATTTTTTTTCAACTTGCCACACAGAAAGGTAATTGATGTACTTTTGCCAAAAAGGCAAAAAAATGGGGGGTCACCGTGCTCATTTTCGAGATCATGAGGTGCACTTTTAGAAGCTTGCGTTACTTTAATGCGATCTTAGCTTACAACTGTCAGCAATAAAAAAGCTACATTAATGAAATTTAGATCAGGTAAACATACTCAATTCAACATAACTACTACAACTAAATTAACGTTTGCAGCTGTCTTTTTCTGAGGTGAAGTAGACCTTGAAAAACTATACATATTAGTCTAAGAAAGAAAACTTTGGTCGCACAACAGCATAAAAGGCGAAATATTTGTAACTTCTCACGCACAGATTTTTTTTGTTTTTTGTTAAAATGGACAAGTGATCTACGGAAAGAAAAATAGGGGTCCCCGAGCATTCAAGAGAGTAAAATCGCCGAGAAGTTCTAAAAGCGATGGTATATTCGCACTGTCACGTCATTGCATGACGTTTCCGAGAAGACCTGGGTCCATAGCTATCCCATGACGCCACGCTTTCATGTTCCATTCTTGTGGAAAATGTTTGCGCCTTAAGCATTGTGTTTACCTTCGTGGTCTGCGATGCATGACGTGTGAGTGAATTGCGGGAAAAAATGCGAAGTAGCATTGGGCGCAAACGTCCTTAAAAGTTCCAATCTTGACTACTACTACAGTAACTGCTGCTACTGCTACTGCTACTGCTACTGCTCCTGCTACTACTACAGTACTACTACAAATACTACTACTACTACTACTACTACTCACTACTACTACTACTACAACTACTACTACTACAACTACTACTACTACTACTACTACTACTACTACTACTACTACTACTTCACTACTACTA
>NC_090893.1:35698713-35716213 GCF_036669925.1 Montipora capricornis
AGGGTTAAATGAAATGCTAACCCTAACTCGCAGTAAAAGCGAACAGTTTTAAAGTGGACCCGAGCTTAGTTTTATATACTTTCTTAGCGCTATTTGAAATGGGTGCGTTATAGTCTTAAATACAAATGTTTATCAGCGCTATTTGTAGGCAGTCAGCAGTTGTCATACCTCTCCTGACATGCTACAGTAACTGTTTTAAATAAGTCAGGCCCGGCCAGGGGTTTTGGGTATACGGTATCCCGGCCATTTTAATTCAGGTATATGGTATTTTTTGGTCAAAATTCGGGTACAAAGTGTTTAGTTTTTCCTGAATTGTAGGTATTCGGTACATGGTACAGAAATGTATGATTCACTTTTCAGTTTTATTATCGCTCTAATGCTCACCAGAAATAGAGCAAGATTCTCGAAATTGTTACTGTTTGGCTTTCAAAATCAAATTTGTGTTGCTGAAATAATAGGTGAAATCCATCTGATAACCATGGTATCTGATGGACTCAGCGTCACTGCAGACATCATCTGTTCTGTGAGTGTTAGCGTCAACAGCCTGTTTGGAGTAGTTTGCAAAATCAGTGTTGAGTTCTATTTCTCTTCATCATCTGATGCTGTGGGTTTGTTCCTAGTAAACTTTCAGACAGGGCATTGTGAACGTGTGCTCTTCAATAGCAGTGCATCATTGAAGCAAATCCAAGGGATATGCTCTAAGTCAAACGGAAAAGTTATTCTTGTGGATAGAGGGGCCAACAAAATCAAATAATTCGATGCCGTATCCAAACAAGTGACTAATCTCACTGGATCTGGTCAAACTGGATCAAAGGATGGGTGTGACTTATCTGCTTCTTTCTCGCAGCCAACAGGAGAATGTTGCGAGAAGGATTCACACTCAATTTTTGTTGTTGACTCAAGCTCTGGAAGGCTTTGACTGATCACCAGTGTTCAAGCCCTAATCAAATACTTACAAAATCTGTGTCTCTTCCTGTCAGCCCTCAATCTGACTGAGACAACTACAAGGTTAAGTTTTGATGAGACATTTACCTGCGTCCACCATTACTACGCTTTTCACGAAGAAGCCTTGTTGAACGTTCGTGGTATCAAGGGCTCAACTTCCCAGACCCAAGGACCAGAAGGAACACTATCTGCTAGTACCACCGTGGGCTGAACTCCGTTAAGATGATGTTGGAAGGCTTCTCTAGACTGAGGACAACGTGTTGGAACTCAATCCAAATTTCATTTAACACATAGACGTTGAAAGCCCCTTAACTCTCTTTGTTAAAAACTTCTTTTTCAGTGTGAGACGAGGTAATACGGACACTCCCAGGATGCTAGACTTTTATTTGCATTTTCCCAGATGTATAAACAAACTATTAAAATGTGTCACAAGTATGAGCTATAGGTACTTTGCAAAATTAATCCAGTACTACCTTCAGCCTACTTTAGGTGATGTTGACATACATGTAAACTTCTGCGACCTTGCAAAATTACTGAAGCTTTTGTGTGGTTGCTTATCCAAGAAGCAATCGGAGGAGATCCATCAGAGGGCACAGCAGTATGGTAAGAGTGTCAGGCAGAATACCGCTAGAAACTTTTCAACAAAAGACAAGCCAGGCAGGTTTAGTATCACAGATTTTACGATTTTTCATGATTTTCAGGTATATTGGTATCTTGGGGGCAAAATAGCAGGTATATTGGTATCCCACTACCCCCCCCCCCCCCCCCCTTCCTGGCCGGGCCTGATAAGTGCGTAAACTTTAGAATTATTGAGAGCTTCACCCTGATTACTAAAATGCAGGCTGCAGTGTCCCTAACCTTACATGAAAGCTAACCATTCAAAATCGCTAAGCTGAGTCTGCAGTCTGCAAGTGTCAGACAAAACTGCATTCCGGGTAAGAGACTGACATGCGTTTAGTCTAAAAAACCATTGTCTTGGTTTTTGGGTAAAGAATAATTTATTATTGGTTCATGGTTGGTGGAAGTAAAGCACTTTTTCACATGAAAGATAAAGGGGTTTAGTTTTTAAAGAAGCTGTGGTGCTGTGTTAGTGGGTAAGGAAAGAAAAAAGGGTTTATCAACCGAGTTGATATCATAATGGCAAATTGACCACAGTGACTGCAAAGAAATTTGAAAGCTGAAGTTTCGAGTGTTAGCCCTTTGTCAGAGCGAAACCCTTTTCTGTCTTTCACAAGTAGGACAGTCCTTTTCATAATGAAAAAACAGTGATATTCTTTAATTGTTCCTTTAGCAATATAACTTGTATAATACAAGTTTCATATACCAGTATTTGTCTCTCAGATACTTTTTCAATTAAATAGAGCAGTATACAACTGGAAAGTAACTAGACCATTACACATAACAATGGTATTATTAATTTGTACTGTTACAATCTTAATAAACTACAATATTTATCTTGAAAGGAAATAACTCATTTTGCAAAATAGCCTGTTTACAAGCTGAATGCAAATTAAGGAAACGTTTTTGAAATAATCGAAAGTAAGATTAGTAGCACTTCACAGGTTTGATGTTGTAGAAGAAATAAGTCATTCTAGACTTCTCAAAACTTGGTCACTATTCAAGCATATTTTTTTTCCTAAAAGCATGTTAAGGTACAAGGGTGACATTTTTACCATCACGTCAATCGCTCTCAAAGAGAGGAATGTTGGAGCTGCCATTGGTTGTTGGGCATTTTCTGTGCATGGAATGGATGTGTTGACAACTTTCTGGTTGATTTCTGCACAATTTCTTGAAGCCATGTTTCCGTAATTTGCTGTCCTCTGGGAGAAATTTGACTGTGTGCTTGGGACAAGACTTGAAACAGTTTCCGTTTTAGAACTACTTTCTTGTTGTTTCCTGTGAAGAGTTTGTTGTTGCTGTAAACCCATTTCCTTCGAGTTATCATGCAACTTTTGTTCCATTTGGTTAATCATTTCGGCTTAGATCGCTTTTTTTTTCTTTCGAGAAATTGCACATGTGAATAAATCGAAGTTTTGACTGAGAGAGGCCTGGGGCGAATAATAAAATATTCATTTGTAAATTGTTCTGAGGAATTGCTTGCATGGTCAAGTGGTGTGGAGTTCAAGATCAAGTTCTGGTGAGTATACAGAGTCTTGAGAAATATAAAATGTCTGTGAGCAGTGTTGTGTAGAGGGGGTGGGTGCAAGTGGTAATCAAGGGGGAGAAGGAAGGAAGGGTGGGGTAGGATGGAAGTACTGGAGAAGATCAGGGAGGGGTAGGTGAGTAGAAGGAAGGAAGAGATGTCTAGTTCTTTTTTAGGCCCCCTAAAAAACCAAGCCCCCGTTTTTTTTATTAAGTACACCCCCAAAAAAGACAAATCCCTTTTTAGACAGTTGATTTGTTTAAAAAAACAGTTTAAAAAATGTAAACTGTTTGAAAAAAAATGAAGTGGTTTAAAAGAAATTAAAACCAAAAACAAAATTAAACCACAACATTACACTTTACCACAAAAAGTACTGTATTTGAACTTTACCTTAAGGCATTTCAATACAAGATACTAATAAAATAACATTCTCTTTACTAACACCAAGGTATACAAGATAGGTCTTATTGATGATGACAAATTAATGCTCTGATTGTAAAGGGTAATTGTGAAGAACAGCTCACATCCACCGACCGTCGGCCAACACATACCAACAGGCTACCAACAAATTACTGACAGGTTACCAACAGATTACCGACAGCTAAACTAAAATGAGAACTTTACTGACAGGTTACCAGCAGTCGGCAAGGAGAAAGAAATCCAGCAAATAACTTATCGTTTCTCGACATACTTACTAAATGAAAACGAGAAGCCACTTTAGCACATTTTCCTTGTTGAATCGCTAATCCATTGCGAGCTGGGATGCTTCAGTATATCATGTATGTCTACACCAGTTGACCTTCACTAACGTTCTATGTTTTCGCTCTTCCTGGTAGCTAGTGCTTACGATAGGTCTTCCATTTATCGCAGCACTTTAGACATTACTGTTTCCCATACAGCACACGGTGTAACTTTCAAATGCGGTTTTGGTCATAAGTAGCGCAATAATTACGAAACATTGTTGCCAACAACTTACCGACACTTCACCCACAGGTCACCAACAGTTTGCCAACAGTCGGTCAACAAACGGCCGAAAAACGGTCGACTGTCGGCCAACAATTTTGACCAAAACTGTCGACTGTTTGTTGGCCGACTGAGGGCCGATAGTCGGTCGACTGTCGGCCAACAGTTGGCCGACTCTAGGCCGACTCTTGGCCAACTGTTGGCCGACTGTGGGCTGACTGTCGGCCCACAGTCGACCAACAGTTGACCGACAGTCGACCGACAGCCGGTGGACGTGAGCTGTTCTTCACAATTACCTTGTAAAGGACATTGTGATTAACTGTGTGGCATCTTTTCTATCGTACATTGTCCTTATATTTTCTTTTTCTGACTTATAAAACAAAGTTTGCGGTTAAGTTTGGACAACATTTTCACTGGTGTTATCTCTTCACAAATTTGTCCCTAAATTTGCTTAATTATTTATTAATAGTAGCAAAATCTTACCCATAGAATTTGCTCTGCTACACAATTTACATTTGGACACAAAGTTAGCCCTCCCTCGACTGCCTTTGATAGCTTGGCTTTCCTGTGATAATAATTAGGAATCAAAAGCACTATAATTAATACCACTAAAATTAACAAAGAAAACCAAAAGCCTTAAAACAATAACTTGGTTTCAGACATAGTTTAAACTAGTCACTCACTCAAGCTCCAATAATTATAATAATATTTTATTTATCAAAGCGCCTATTTTGTATTCTGCCTTTCATGAATTTCATGTGTCACTGTGACCTACTGGTTTTCTCTTATGAATGTATAAAAGTACTTCATAGGAAGCTTCAGCAGATGATGGATTCAATAAATCTCAATCCAGCCACAAACTTGATGGGAAGTACATACTGTAGTGCAAATCTATGATAGTTAAGCTTCCGATCCATACTATTTACTCACTGGCTATTAATAAGGCCTTCCAAAGTTTGCCCAAAAAATCGACCATTTTCAAGTATTTTCTTGTACAACTGCAATTACACAGTTAATAACATTCTTTTCGTCAAGTAACTTACAGTATATAAATTCATAATAAACTGCAATTTACCACATAACAGTCATAACCTCTGTTCATATGAGTTCACATGATGTGCTCTTGAAGGAAACTACAATCTTGGACAAAACTCTAGGGAAAAATTCTAGCTTAACCATCATTTGACATGCACTTACAAAGTATATTGGTCCTTCCCCCACCCCAAATCAATGTTGATAATGTGATGCCAATACCGTGCAAGCCTTTGGTCTTTTTTTTTTTGTTACCAACATTGGAATGGGAGGAGGGGGAAAGTAGGAAGAATTTAATCGTTATCACAGACAAATTAGAGCGTCACATTTTCCCAACGAGTTTTGTACAAGATTGTAGATACATGTACATGTCATGTTACAAGTCACTGATGACCGTCCTTGCACTTGAGACCTCTGTTCGCTTCACAAATCTATGTCACGATTTAATGTGATTGAAAAACAGGCAATTCCACTCACACAGTGGCCTTGTCACAGCACATAATTCTCAAAAACTTACAGTAATACATGTATATCACAATCAACTTACAGTGAGACACATGTAAACCCAATCTTTGGTATTTTCACCACAATTCTGGCATTGAAGCTAATAAATCAAAAAGAAAAAAAGTTATAAGGGCAGGATAATAAGTAACTGGTATTTGGTACTTGTAAATATGACAGCACTCTGGAATGTTAGATTCAAAAAGAATACATAAAGATACTTTGATATCACCTTTTTTCAAAGCAGTCCCAGAACCCAAATCCTTGATTTTTTTTGGTGAACCCCTCAAAAATCCTCATTGTCATCAAGGTACATGTATTTAACAATTCCTGCACGTTGTTTTGGTCAAATAATTCCGGATCCCAAAACCCTGATGGCCTGGGCGGTCCACAGGTGTAGGAAAACAAACTCATGTACCAGACTTAAGTCTCAAGTTTGCAATTTAACTCATCAGTGAGAAGCCGTTTAGGAGTCAACAGGTTAACAAAGGTTTTTAACCTTGTTACCTTTTAATGAACTAAAATAAGCGAAAAAGAATCAATTTCCTTGAAAATGGAAGTCTGTACTGTAACATCTGGATCCTTAAAGGAAACCTCCACTAAAACAAGAATACAACTTCAAAATATTTAACATAATGTTTACTATCAAAATTGTTCAAACGTTTTTTAATGGAATCGTTTGTATCCGAAATAAATGAATTTCAAAAACGCTTGTTTTGATTTTCAAATTTCCTGGGCGCCGCCATCTTGAATAATTGTGACGTGTTATGGTTGCTCTTTTGTATTTGCACAAAGAGCTTTTGTTTTAAAACAATAGGGCAACCATGACACGTCACAATTATTCAAGATGGCGGCGCCCGGGAAATTTAAAAACCAAAACAAGCGTTTTTGAAATTCATTTATTTCGGATACAAACGCTCTTATTGGAAAACTTTCGAACAATTTTGATTGTGAGCATTATGTTAACTATTTCAAAAATATATTCCTGTTTTAGTGGAGGTTCCCTTTAAATCACTAGTAGTAGTTACAAGTTAGTGTATTTGAGTGCTCCCCAGGAGAAAGGATTCACCAAGATTTCGGGGAACAGAGCCACCACACTACAAGAACAAAAGTCAAAATAGCTGGTCTGCACATAACAGAAGAATTGATCTTCTCTCCAACATGCCAACCTGCCAGGCACTGGTACTTGGTTCCTTTTTGCCAATTTTATTCCCTTAGGCTGTTATAATGCAGCTGTACTTGAAATCCATCGCGTTGTTTAAGTCCATGATCTGGGTTTTACAAGTCCAGTTCAGACTTTCCATCTGACTATTTACTAATAATGTATGCTAAAAAGAACTTGAACCTCACAAGGCTAGGTGTAGCCAACGTACAAATCGATAATTAAGTTATAAACTAAATTTACGAAGCATGCGCTTTTCGTAGCTTTTTTTTCAAACTTTTCTTACTTACCTTTAAGTACCAACGAAAATCCTCTTCATCTGGCCTCACATTAGTTAGATTTTCAAGATTTGCCTTGAATTGTAAGGCTATACGCTGATTTCAAAATGTAAACAAAGATGTCTGATAAGTGACAGTTAGACGAAAAACATTTTAACCGTTCCAGCTTAGAAAGATTGAGCATTAAGATTATAGACAGACCCCTGAATCTGGCGCAAAAGACAGCAAATTAGAAAAAAATGTTATTATTTTTTTCCACGTTCAAAAAAATAATTGCCTACCACCATTATCGCTTGATGTTTCTGCGCCCGCAAGCTAACAAAGACAGAACAAGTCAAATTAATGTCATGCGCATATGACATTGCAGTTACAACATGGCGCACAACAGATTTCTCGCCCGTACAATTATGGTGGGTGAAGGAACCTTAAGTCAGGCCCTCCGATCCCTACAGCGTGTGTTGGCAGAAGAGAAAGTCTTGAAGGACATACAGCTAAATAGATCCTATGAAAAGCCGACTATAAGGAGAAGACGCTTAAAGTACGAAAGCTCCCTGAAAATATATAACTCTGAGATGAAAAAAAAAGTCGACTTTCTGATGTCGAAGCAGCGAAAAGTGACTCCTTGGACGTAAAACGCGACCACCTTGCTATTTTAGACTTTGATTGCCTTGCGTTGTTATTCTATTGCGTGGATGTTTGGCCTGAGTCATAGTTCTTTGCTCGGCTAACTGTGATAAGACACGGTAGCTGAGAACTGTCGTCTTCTGTTGACCGATTCAGATGGAGTCAGTCAGTCATGGGTTTCTACAGTATTGATCGCAATCAAGTTGATCTTTGAGGACAAATGTTTGCTCTGACGAAGGGCGAACGCTTGAATCTTCTCTACGGTTGTCAATTTAGAATATGATTTATCAACTTAGTTGATAAACCCATTTTGTTACTTGCGTCTTTACCGGGAAAAGATCAGGAGCTGGAGTTGTGTCGCTTCATACCGTGTGGGTACTTCTCAAATTTGGCAAAGCAATCTTACGTCACCTAACAGTGAAGGGGCTGGAAGAAGTGTCCAGTGGTGTTGAATTTGCTGCAGCGTGTCACTATTTTGATACACATACATGTAACAACTAATTGCCACTAGTAGACTGTGTAAGTAATCTTGAAATATGCAGGTAAAGTCTTCTTACGAGCCAAGTGGCCCATTAACACAGGAATTTCTAGTTATCGTGAAAAATCTTTCTCTATTCGTTAGCAATCATCCTTTCAAATTTCAGAGAAATCGACCAGTCCGCAAATATTTTAAGATTTTTTTTCCAATGACAGGTCAAAAGGCCAAGTGGATTTATGCATAATCGGGCAAGTTTGGGAGATCAAGTTGCGTGTGTGACGCGTTATAACTATTTGTTCACAAAATGTTTCCGAATCTTCAAATATCACCACGTAAGACAAGAACATCATTCTAAAAGCTTATTCTACGCAAAAAATAGGTTCGGGAGGAAGTTTTGAGAGTGGAAATCAAGTTTACGGTCCACGCTCCGCGAGACCGCATGGAATATTTAATTAAGTAAACACAACAGAAAGACGCTAACCTCATTTTGACATGAAAATCCTTTACTATTGCTATAAAAACTATCCAGATATCTATGCTAGGCTGTAAAGAAACTCTCTATGTAATTTTTTCCGTGATTCCAACTAAAATTCCCTGGATTTCATCCCCTTCGGTGAGGGCCATTTCTGCTTGCTCGATGGCGATTTTCGGAATATGACGTTATGATGTCATTTCAAACGAGTCTAATAGAAACTGGCCAGTGATTGGCTAATATCGTAAACATGCGTTCTGCCAAATTTGGAAAGAAACGGAAGTAACGCCAATTTTCCACGGATTTTTATATTTTCCCGTCTTTTTAATCGGGTAAACTGCGCCTTAGGTAGAAATTGAGTTAAAAGCCAGAGCTTATCCCAGTTTCTGTATCATGAAGCGACTAGGAGTCTTTCTACTCCCCCCCGGATGGGATGCTAGTCCAATGCAGGGCTACCCCTAGCACTGAATTTGCTGGTACCCATTTATACCCTTGGGTGGAGAGAGGCACCGTGAGAATAAAGTGGCTTGCCCAAGAACACAACACAATGTCCCCGGCCAGGACCCGGACCCGGACCCGGACCACTTGATCCAGAGTTGAGCGCACTAACCATGAGGCCACTGTGCCTCCTATTGAAATATGCAGAGGAGGGAATTAATTATTGATCGGGCTTACATACACATAAATATGCAATTTATGTGTAAACAGCTGTGAACGAACAAGTTTTTCATCATATGGCAATTTATCCCACTGGTACAGTAAAGTGGCCATGTTGGTGGAAAGAACAATAGCGGAAAAGTGTTTTGGGAATATGACTATTATTATTATGCAAAATTTGAGCTACATTTTTCATTTGTTTTGGTACCAACGTGGCCGTCTTATCACATTTACAATCAAAGAATACAGTGAAAGGATTTTTTTTTCACAATTCCTTGTAATCTGATTGCCTAATTTGCCTGGACATCGCTGCTTGCATTATATTGAGAAATAACCCATTAGAGTGCGACAAAGTTATAGACAATGCTTGCTCTTTCGTTGTGTCATGATCTTGGTCATGTTCTACAAGCGTTGAATATTGTGGTTAAAAACAAATTGAATGTGGTTAAGGGTTGTCTTTACTCCACATTTTGACCACTGTGATAATGAAAAAAAAATTAAGCCTGAACAAGTTACAAAGTTAAGAGTTCAGGAGCAAAAGTCTTTAGGAAACACAAGCTGTTCATTCCATTGGGGACTATATAATAATCTCAATAATGCACTTTGATTGCTTCTCACTGATGATCTACAGTATAAGAGTGATATCATCATCATGCACTTTTAGTTGTTTATTTTATAAAACAAGTAGATCCCAATCCATGTTGCCATGTGTCTGTTCAGTAATACAGTAGATCACAAAAGATGTCAAAATTTGGTAACAACATCGGTGTCACATGAGGCACTTTTTTGACGTCATCTGTGATCTATCACCGAACACTGAACGCATGCTAAGGTGAAAATATCTATTTGTTAACTCTTTATTATGTCATGGAATTAGACCTAACTTACTTGTCAAATTAATGCATTGAAGGTCATGTACAAATGTTAATCATCACATTAGCCCTGCTGAACATCTTAGGATTTGGTTCATGGCAGTCAGCGTGAACAGTATTTGAACACAATGAGTCTGCCTTTTGGTTGAGGGTCAAGGGTTTTATGTCGAGGGTTCCAAAAAATATAACAATGATTATAATAATAGCAATATTAATGATAGGGTTATCGTCAGCCGGCAAAAAACTTAAAAGAAAGAAAAAATAAGTAGACCTTTCACTTTGCATTGCCTTGTTTTGCGAAATGCTGACCAGGATTTGCACAATCTATCAGATTTGTTGCACCCTACTGAGAAATGACGAGGCAAGTGACACAACTTCTAACAGCTCTTCAATGCTTGCCCAGTGGCCCCTGGCCTCTAATGATTCAACATCAAGATCTTGCGTCCATTGCAATCTCATTATCTTCGCCACTGTCTTGCAAGCTTTTTTGCTGTACATTTCCGTGGCAGATAATTTTCCACCGTTTACCTTCCTGAGGTCGATCAACTCGGAAATGGCGTCTATGTAACCCAATCTCCCGCCATGTCCAAGTTTGCACTCACCTTGTAATTAATCTTGGAGAACACAATCCATTACCTCGAAATTTAAGGGGATGGCTCTTACCAAACCGTTGCCTTCAAATAGCCATTTCTCTAATTCCTTTAACTCTACAGTTATCCTTTCTTGCCAAGTGATTTCTATTTAACATTTCTTTGTCTGGTTCAAATCACAACCACATTTGGTAAATCACGTGACCAAAACAGTAAATGCCTAAAAACTTAGCGAGTTAAATATGTTTTCCACAAGTTTTTAACGCAAAAGTGTGAGAACATTCTAGCACAAAATCTGTAGCATGGATTTTAAAAGAAATCATTTCTCAAAATAATTATGAGGCCTAAGGCCCTCCCCTGATACACTTTTCAAAATATCAGTTGCGTGCTACAGTTTACGAAAAATGATGGGACAGTTCCCATCTGGTGAAAAAAGTGCTTCTTCCTTTCGTTTCCTGAGAGCCTTTACCTGTTTTACACTGAAACGCAGGGCAGAGGACTGGGACTAGTTGTGCATGCGCGTTCTGATTGAAGTAATGTCACATCTCTATTGAAAACGTTACTTCATAGAACCATCCATGGAACCTTTTGCAGGGCTCTTTGACTAAAAAGCTTTCTTAGCAACCATTGTCTTTCTGTAGTTAAGTGCCACCCCCTTAATTCCTCCTCCTCTTCGCAGCAAAACTTGAGAAATTTCAAGCATCTATTGACAATCTGCTGAGCGGGACGATCTTTCTTTTAACCGCCGCAACTTCCAGCAAGCTAAGTCGTAAATTGCTCGCCAATTTGACTGGAAGATGTGAAGGACGGCATTAATCTATCGCCGGGTTTTGAATGCGTAGACGATACATCACCAACTTTACTTGAGGCGCGCGATTTCGTTCGCACTTTTGAAGAGTTTGCGGCAAGCTTCAAGTGTTCCCCGGGTTTTTCGTCGAAATAAAAGAACAAACTATTGCTTGTTGTTGACATGTTTTCTACACCCGCGTTGGCTTTGAAATCCTTAATGTTCGCTCAATCGTATTGAGAAATGGTAAAAACTGTCAGCATCGTCTTTTCCTAGGTGAACACGTTTTGGTTCAGGCCATGCCCCATCGATATTAGACCAATCAATCTTGTTTGCTTTACAATTTTTTTCTTAGTGAGAAGAAATGGATGCATTTAAAAGAACACCTTCGTTTATCTCATTCAACAAAGGCTGATATAATAACAACGGAACTAACCAACCGGAACCAGCAAGAGAAGTGTCGTGCATTTTTTGGATAATTGTCACTGCAGTTATTCCTTCATTGCATGCTTCACTATGACATATTATTGAGGTTAGCAGCGCAATCCAACGGTTTCTTAATCTACCAGAAAATAAAGTAGCAGATAAAAAGAAGCAGACAAAAAAGAGAACAATAATTATTCCTTAGAAACAGCTTAGAAAAGACCAGAAAATGAGCAATAAAAGCAAAGCGCTACGTGAAAACACACCATATAGAACAAACCTTCCTCTTGTCGCAAAACAAAACGATAAAGCCTTTTGGCAACTCGCGAGTAGGAACAAATGCTCTACAACTAATTACAAAGGATTAACACGTTATTAGGACGAATTGATTACAAATCACAGATAAACAAGGTCTAATTTGTTCCACTCATGATTCGGAACTCAGAACAATTAGTTCCCTTTTTAACAAAAAGGTCCATTTTGTTCCGTATCTTTATAAAAAAAACGTTCCATGTGATCAAAAGGAACACATTTTTAGGAACAATAGTTCCCAAATCACATAAAAAGGACTAAATTGTTCCACTCGGGATTCGGAGCTCGCAATAACTGGTTCCCACGTTATAGAAAGAAACACATTTAGGAACAATAGTTCTCCAATCATTCATTAAGGCCCAATTTGTTCCGCTCGGGGTTCGGATCATTTTGTTCTCAAGCCGTATGACAGCATGTTCCGATTTCATCAAAAGGAACACAAAATAGAGGAACAATCTGTTCTCGCTTTTCAAGAGGGGACCCTTCCAGAATCAAGAAAAGGAACGCCTCTGAAAAACAAAATGTGCTAAAAAAACATTGTTGGTTAAAAAGAAAGGAGCCAAAAAGCGACCAAAAGATCACTTTGCTATTTTTTGGTTTTAAAGTTGATTTATCTAAAGGTCTTTCTCTTTTTGTTATCAGCCTTGATAGGCTGTATCGTGAAAATAATTGTTTAGGAGCGGGTTATTGTTTAACATTTTTTTCATTGGGTCTTATTATTGTATCATTGACATGGTTTTTGTCTTTTGGCGTTAATATTATTATGTCACCGTTTTTCATATTGAAATTATTACTTGGTCCATCGAACAATATTTTTTTGAGTTCAGGTTTAAATTTTTCATTTATTTCTATATTTTAAATATCCTTTTCATCATTAATTGACTGAATTGTATATCCAGTCATTTTATTTAATATTGTCTTCAGCTTCTTTATCATTCACTAAAAGAATGTTATTAATAGCGTCTAAAAAAATTTTTTTGAAATTAAATTGTAAGTTTGGTTTTTTGTTTATTTATATATATATATATATTATAGATATATATATATAATTTTTAAGTCTTTAAACCCTTTTAAAAAAATTATAATTATTATTTGTAAATAAATATTTTATAAAAAAGGATTTAAATATAAATTATTATATATCGGCAAAATGACAAATATTGAAATTAACAGTTGTGTTTATAAAGTTCATCTATTATACGACCTGTATGCAGGTTCAAAAGATGGATATATTGTTCATATTTTAAAAATAATTCCAATGAAAGGTAATTTAAATTCATTTGGTTATTTGACATGTAATGTTAGAAATTGCTCAAAATGGTCAAAAATGTTGTCAAGTACACCGTTTTATTTTCGAGTGGATTAATACCTGAAGGTAAAATTATTGATCATATTAATAACAACAAAATTGACAATAAATTAATAATTTACAACTTTTGACTGATAAAGAAAACGTAAAGAAATTGGCAAAAAAGTACAAAAACAGAAACTTTGTCAAAGCTACCAATTGTGATACTAAGAAACTGTCTTATTTCAATAGTTTATATTCAGTTAATCAACATTAATTGATCAATGCTGGTATGATAAAAATGATTTGTGATAAATCATATGGATATAAAACTGCTATTTCCAAAAAGAATGATCAAATCTATAAATTTGAATACGTTGATAAAAAAGACATGCCTGAAAATTATTTACAATGCACAAGATTAGGTTCGAAAAGATGAAAAAATAAAATCAAAAAAATACACATAAAATATAAATTGAAAAAATGGACTTGCTCATGTGGTAAAACGTATAATTACAATTATAACTATATTCCTCCAAAATTTTGCAAAAATAATTCAAAACATTAAACCATTATTTGTGCGTTCAGAAAATTTAAAAAAAACCGTTTTAAAGGTATAATACATAATAATTAAAATGAAATTATATGGGCATAGTGATTTTTTGAAATATGGTTGTGATGTAAAAGGTTGCGTTTATAATGTTATTACTGATGAAAAATCATAAAAATGATACAACTTATTGTTATTTAATAGACAATAATAAAGTTTAAAAAAAAGGTTTTGTATCTGATTTTATACACGAAGCTTACATCATTAAAGCACAACCAACACTCTTTGCAAAACTCAATAACAACAAAAACTTATCATGTTAGATCTTTTTTAAACACATTATTCAAAAGTAGTGAAATATTGATTTTGAATAATGAAAAGAGTTCCTTTTTTTCTGTAATTTTCATCACTTTCTGATTCGTAATTATCTAATTTTGGATCATAATCAGGATTGCTATCATTATTATATTCATTATCCCAATCTTTAAAAAGGAAATCTTCAATCCGAGAATTTTTTAATAAGTAACATGATATACTATGCTAAAATTTGGATAGTTTTTAATAAATTTGCATATCGCAGCTAATTCCATCATTGTTTAATCTAGAAATTCCAACCTGTGTACAACATTCTTTAACATAAAGGTCATCAATGCCTTTATTTAGCATATAAATAACCAATTCAGAAATGGATTCAGCAATATTTTCAATATCATTCTTTTCACATTTGGTTAAAGAATCAATTCTTTTGATATGATCAACCATTTATATATGTTTAGATGATATTTTTCATAAATCAGTCAAATTCTTAATTGGTATCCATGAATTAAATTTATCAGGATATCCTTTCCATTTTACCAAAGCTCTTTTTTATAGTCTCTCCGGATGACTTTATCGATTCTGAATACCTCTTGTTTGGCTTTTAATAATTCAGGCTCATAAAAAACTGCCTTGTATCTCCTCGTCATTGAGATCCTTTAGTTTGTAAGTGGCTAGATTAGTGTATTGTATTTCATTTATTATAAACAATTCTTCGGTCCAATTTGGTGTGTACCCTTTATCCAAAGTCTTTCTTTTATATTTGCTTATCCTAACCTTATCACCTATTTAAAATTTAAGTTTCTGTTTTGATGTTTCCATATCACCGTATAAATTGAAATATACTAAACCTTCATGCTTTTTCTTTGAAGCCTCAACAGGTGTCATTTTTATTGAACTGTGTTTAGTGTTGTTATACCGTTTTAATATTTTAGGTAGTTTGTCTAAATATTGTGTATTGCCTTTGACAGTGAACTGCTTCCACATTTTGTTTTTAATTGTGCGATTTCATCTTTCAACTACTGATGATTTTTCTTCATTTTCTGTTGAATAGAGTGTTATTTTATTCTTTCCTAAGAGGTCTTTCATGCGTTTGTTATCAAACTCACTTCATTTATCGGTACACAAATATTCTGGTTTTCTACCATCTTTAAAAATGCTTTTGAAGGCTTCTCTAATGGTCTCTCCTTGTTTAATTTTCAATGGTACAATCCAACCATATAAACTGAAAACATCTATCACCATAAGAAGATATTTGTAGCTTTTATTCCATTTGCCGAATTGTTGCATTTCAACTAAGTTTGCAGCCCATATTTGGTCAATATGATTTACAATAACACGCCGCCGAGTGAATTTTCCCTTGACTGGTTTATGCAGCTCATCTGCTAACTGTTGCTGCCAACTTATTTTTTCTTTACTCGACGGCTTTTTACGTTTTTTGGATTAAAACCAAGTCCAATTAATTTTTTTGCTTGCATAGTATACTTGACCGGTGTAGAAAACCATGGTCTTTTACTAAAAGGAATATCTCCTGTTTGTTTTATCATAACATTGTGTGCCTCATGCTTTTTCGACAAATCATCTCCAGCTTTGCTATAAGCTATATCATGGGCTTGACAAATGCTATCTAACCTGTTTATAGGTTTGCGAGTAGATGAATCATTACTGTTCAATTTATCTTCTAGTTTTGTACTTGGTCCGCAGTAATTGTATTTTTTACAAGTCGGAGTTCTCAAATGCAATTCTCCAAGCTTTGATAAATGTTTTTGGATATCAATAGCTCCACCATCGAGTTCTTTCCTGTTTTTTCTTTATATTTTTCCTTGGTCTGATCTTTGTTGACAATTCATTGAGAGCTTGTGTTCCAACATTATGAATCGCTGCATTAAGCTTATCCAAAGCATAGTCAATAGCCTTTTTCTGGGTTTCTCAAAGCTTCTGAACCATAGTATCTGCCCATTTCAACTGATTTTTTGCCGAGATAAGGGATGCCTTTTGTGAAAAACAATTCAGCTCCAACATTACCTAAATCTGACATAATCCCTTTGCTAGCCATTTCTGACTGGCTGATCAGTTTCCCTGATTTTTAACAAATCGAGTCTTTTTAATGCCACATTCAGCACAAGTACAAAAGAAAATAAGTTTACCATTTTTAGCTTTTTTATAACCTGAAGGTTTAATGTATTCATTTTTTTATTTGTTTAACACAATATGATTTCATTTATTTATATATATATATTAGATATTTTTAAAATACTGTTCAATAAATTTCTCATTGTACATTGTATCATGCATATTAAATACTTTAAACAGATCATAATATGAATTGCCTTTATTCATTTCATTACTGGGTTGCCAACCCAGTCGGAATCTGTCTTTAATTTCGTGGTTTTTTTATTTTTCGTTTTCTTTTTTTTTTTATTTTTTTCCGTGTCGGTAAAAGTCCTGCCTGTCACTCCCCCGCTAAGTGGTGTCTTTGTGCATAGGGCCTTCTACGCGTATTTTCTTAGGATCGAGAGGGTAGTGGGAAATGCATAGATTTTTCTGCTGGACACAGTAGAACGATTAACTTAACCGGCAATGGCGTCGAAAGTCATGTAACGCGAATGGCGTTTTAGTGGATCTTTGAACAAAATGTACCCTTATGAAGCTCAATAATGGCAAGCGAATTGGATACTGAACAAGACAGGCGGTCGAATGTTAGAAGCATCGAGTAATGGACTTCGACAACAATCTGTCGCCCGTCGAGCCGTAATCAAAGTGAGCTGTCTTCCTACAATTTTGCCAAGTGTGGTGTTTTGTACAACACTCAAACCAAATGAACAGTTCTCTGGTAACTCAGTATGGGTTCAACAAAGACAGAGGAGGAATCCATATAGTGGATCTGTTATCTCAGTTGTCTCGCTATTTGTCAGATTTGTATTTACCTGTTCTCAACTCTGCACAGTCTTCCGGTATAACAATTGGAAATTTCACTAATAAGTCATTGACGTGAATGGCGTTTTAGTGGATCTTTAAACAAAATATACCCTCATGGAGCTCAAGAATGGATCGTCAATTGGATGAGCAAGACAGCGCTGAAAAATAAATATCTAGATTTTAAGAGAC
>NC_090893.1:35721213-35723713 GCF_036669925.1 Montipora capricornis
GTGCTTTCTTCATCACCAAGCTCAGAAATGGTTCTTGTTGGCGACTTTAATGTTCCCGAATTCGACTGGAACACCAACTGTGCCTCTGTGGCTTATATTTTTGCGCTCTTTCTGTGGCTCGACGCGGCTACACAGCCATGCTACGTCACAAAGCTCTTGACAGTCGATGCTTTTCGTGTTCAGGTACGGTTTGGAAAATATATTTTTCTTGCATTTTTCGCTGGTTTCAATTCAGGTTTATTGGTCAAGAATGGAACGTCAATTGGATAAACAAGACAGGCGGTGAAAAATAAATAACTGGAATCTTAAAAGCGACGAGTAATGGACTTCGACAACAATCTATCGCCATTCGAGCCAAAATCAAAGTGAGCTGTATTTCTAATACTTTACCAAGTGTGCTGTCATGTAGAACACTGAAACGAAATGGAAAATTCTCTGGTGACTTTTGGGTTCGACAAAGGCAGAGAAGGAATCGAACACCTTAAGTGGATCTGCGATCTCTGTTGTCTGGCTATTTGTACTATTTGTACTCAACTCCGCTGCACAGTCTTCAGGTAAAAAAATAATTGAAAATGTGACTGCCAAGAATTCTTTGAAAGAAAGCTTTTCGTCTACTTTGTGCTTCATTGTTCAAGGAAAAGGTTCTTCAGGGAAACGGTTTGATCCTGAAATTTATTTTGTTGCGATTGCAATTGCGTATGGTAATTTGACACGATTGAGTTTCTTGTCTTAATGCACGTAATGAAATAGGAAGGGGTTTTTGCCTCTAATAGCAAATATGTTGTTTGTTTCAAAAAGTATTTCGCTGGAAAAGGTGGCTTTTATGAATTCATCATGTTGTGTAATATGCGAGCTTAACTGGATAGTTTTTATGGCAATAGTAAAGCATTTTCTTGTCGAAATGAGGTAAGCGTCTTTCTGTTGTGTTAACCTAATTAAATATAAATATGCCATGCGGCCTCGTGAGTTTGTTATTTCCGTCAGCCCTAAACTTGACTTCCACTCTCAAAATTACCTCAAGAACCTACTTTTTGCGTAGAATAAGCTTTAAGAATGATGTTCTTGTCTTCTGAGGTGATACTTGACGATTCGGCAACATTTTGTGAAACAATATTTATAACGGGTCACACGCACAACTTGATCGCCCGAACTTGCCCTATTATGCATAACATCCACTTGGCCTTTTGACATCCCATTGAAAAAAATTCGTAAAATATTTGCGGACCGGTCGATTTCTCCGATATTTAAAAGGATGATTGCTAACGAATATAGAAAGATTTTTACAATAACTAAAAATTCCTATCAAAGCATAAGAATTCGACGAAGAGGTAAAAATGCGACTAAAGTTGTTGCGTGCCTTGCTATTTTTGTGATTTGATTGTTGTGCAAATTTTGACAGAGAATATTAAATTATGAAAAAATATCGCGGATAGATCGTTAAAAAATCTTTACTTTTAGCGGTTATTTGAACATAAAAGATGCAACGCTTGACGAGAAATAATCTTTTTGTTAATATTTGAAAGAAGAAAAGATTCCCGGAAATCGGGACGCGGTGAAAATGAGTAAACAGATTTGCATACGTGCGTTGAAATGTGATACGCAAGGAGACAAGAACTTTATTTCTCTGACAAATGATTTTGTCATTGTAGTGTAGAATGAAATTTATTTGGGAAGCCAACAATATTTCTTTAACTTCCTGGTTAAT
Source organism: Montipora capricornis (assembly GCF_036669925.1). Taxonomy (NCBI): domain Eukaryota; kingdom Metazoa; phylum Cnidaria; class Anthozoa; order Scleractinia; family Acroporidae; genus Montipora; species Montipora capricornis. Next base: position 35,722,919 of record NC_090893.1, read on the forward strand.
CCAATTTATTGCTGCGACTTGCTAGTGCGAAGGTTGTTTACATGAAACTCACGCTTTTGCGAATTTTGAGTGTCATCAAATTACATCATTTACATGACAATATATCCCTTTATTCTAACCCAAAAACATTCAGATAGTAACAAACTTCATATTTATTAACCATTTCTTTTGCTTTTGTGATTTTCAGCATTGTTATTTGCGATAATTCCCAAGTCTATTTTTGTATCTCATGGATGTTCAGATTTTCAATTACATGGCCGCTCAACCTCGCGATTGTGTAAACAGTTCACCCTGAAGTCAAAATAGATACGTTCTCAGGAACCCGACAAAGAAGGCTTCCTGACCCGACAGATGAAATATAAATATTCAGTTAAATATTACCACAAAATTAAAAAACCAAAGACGTTGTTTCACTCTGAAAACGGCGAACGATTAACAGTCTTTCCCGTTGTTCATTCAGTTGACACAAAGTGATCACGTGCACCTTTATAGTTGCTTAGCACGTGATCAATTTCTTCCTTTTGACAAAACATCATAAAAGTCAGAGACTGCAGAAATTTTCGTGTTTTTACGATCCATTGTCATTAATCTTTCGATGAGAATTCGATTCAGAGCTATATATTAAAACTATGTTCTTTTTTCCTTCATCTGTCTTTTGGGTTGTCTTTTTCTGTTAACTCCTGGCTTTTACGGTACTTTTTGGTGCAAACGTAAAGCCAAACAATGTTTTCACCTGGCATCAGATTAGACTAACAATAAGAGGAATTATGAAGCGGAAACAACACCTTCAGTCCT
>NC_090893.1:35746213-35763713 GCF_036669925.1 Montipora capricornis
TTGTTTCGTGAGTTGTTAGTATTAATTAAACACGCAAGGTAACTTGATCACAGGCGGCCGCCAAAATCGATGTCACTATCATTGTACAACCAGAAGTACGATAGAAAAATTGAACGTCAAAAAATCTCCCATAATAGTAACTTGTTATATTCTTGTCACAAAATTTATGTGTTCATCTCGCAATTTTTGTTGCTGAAGGCAAATTGTTTATTCTCGATCGACACATCCTTAAAAGTTTCTTCTGCTCTTCTTAAATATATATATATAGATATCAATATTTATTTACTTTTGCGTCAACATGCATAAAGCAGGCTAACAAGATCTATACCTTGGTTAGTTCGCATTTTTGAGGGTTAAAATAGAATTTTCGGTCGTACGTTCCTGACCGCAAGTCGCATATTTTGGCGTATCCTATCCAGATACTACCCGCCGGATAGAGAGTAACTTCAGTAAACTTTTGTCTCGGCTAGCTGTCAGAAGCTCAGAGAACACGCTTAATTTATAAATTAAGCTTGTGGTTGAAAATGATCAACATGTCAGCCTTGAGGCCAATGTTTTCTCGATTTCCTTTCATTTTCTTCAATCTTTCTGGGTTTAGAACCACATGTCTTCTCTGGGGGTATTTACTAAAGATATCGATCAAGGCACTGTAACGATTTACGATACCAAAACAAGATCGCGTACTATTAGAGCTAAATATTACGCAAGGACAACTTGAATCCCCTGAAAAACAAAACGCAGCTCCATTGACAGCTATGGAAAACACTGTCAAGTTACAGTAATACCACACGTACGCCATGCGTTCCTATTTTTAAAAAACATCCCGTATCTCCTCAATTCCCCCCCCCCCCTCCCCCCAAATATCCCTTATCCCCACAATTTTTTACCTAAATATCCCGTATCCTGCGGTCAAATACCATTGTACTACGGTACTTTTTTCAGAGCCCTATGAGGCAGGCACAGAACAGTTTCGGCTGTGTGTCTGTTCTCGCGAGAAGCGATCACCAGGGTTTTTTGGTTAGTTTTTGATAGTTTTTTGTTCAGCTCGAGTGTAGAAGCATGCCGAACTTTTGTAGTTTCTGAGAACTATTTACTTTTTGTAGCTTTCAATCTGCACTGGACTACTGGATTTAAGCTTTTTTCTTAACGAGATTTCAAGTTATTGTGGAATGTTTGGTACCAAGTTACTCCAAAGCTGAAATCAAGATTATGGAATTGTAAAGGGAACACTTTGGACTGTACTATGGAACACGCAACTACGGGATTTCAGATTTTTGAGCATTGAGAAAAATGGAGTACAGATGTAGTCTTTTTGTCCTTGCCACGGCAGATTTGAACAGTTTTCAAGGAAAAAGTGTCTGTCTTTTTGTCTTCGCCACGACAGATTTAAAGGGTAACTCTCGGCTAAAAGACACTTTTTTGGGAAAACACTACAGACTAGTCGCTTATGTTTTTAAAGTAAATAAAACGTGCCTAGAAGCCTTTTTTACCCGTGAATTTTAGCTTTAAACCGTTTGTATCACCGAATGTTCAGGATCCCATCGCAAACGCTTCGATTTGCGTCACGTGATGCGATACGTCACAGGTGTGGAACTGCAGGAAAATATGGGCGTTTTCCATTTACAAAAAATTTCCGGAATTTTCGGTGGAAATTTCCATCGGGTGAAAAACGTGTTCCATTTAACTCAGGTATGTTCGTCGCCCAGTGATTGCGATTTTACGCGCTAAAAATTTAAAAATGTGGCCGTGAATAGCCTGGAAGTGGTAAGACCTTTCAATAGTTGTAAATGGAACACACATTTCCATCGGAAAGTTTCCAACGGGAAAACAGGACTACCTTTTCAGAAGTTCCATTTATTCCGGAAATTTTCCAGTGGAACAAACCAAAAACGTGTATGCCATTTACATCCCAACCGGAACTTCCGGAATTTCTTGGTAAATGGAAAACGCCCTATCTGACTCTAGTAGCGGGAGCTCGGACTCTGCTAGCGATTCTTCCGATTTCGAAGGAGCTATAGGTGGCGCTACCATCGGCGATATAGTACAACCCTTTTCAAAAATTCAACCGTGGCGTTTTGAGCCTCCAGCTCGATCTACAGTATCGCCGGATGGAGTGAAAAATCCAGAACCTCCTCGGTGACGCTGTGAGCTCGACAGCCAAGAATGGTGAGTGTGGAGGCCCGTTCGTGCAGTTGCTTTTCTCTAGTACACTCTCTTGCTGATTATTTTGTGTATCTACTTTGAGATTTTTGATAACGACAGAAAGTTCATTAAATATGCTTTTGTTCGATGGATACCTGTTGCTGTGTTCTTAATAATTTTTTATGCCGTGTCTGCATGTCCAGCAACGGATACAAACCTCCTCAACATGCTTCTTCTTTCTTATGAACCCAAATCTAAGTTCAAGATTCCTGAGAGTGTGCATGATGCCACCGAAAGTTGTCATGAGATCCAAAACACCGCATATATTTTTCCGTATCTGACTGAAAAATAAACAAGCTGAACAGCGTCTCCAAGCGCCAACGCTCTCGGAAAGGTCAAGAGATTTACTCGAAATTGGAAAAATGTAGACTACCGGACGTGGAGTACTTTGAAAACCTTGTCAGGCCGCCGGACATGTATCCGCTTTGCAGTTCATTTAAAGTAATTAGTCAACTTGAAGGATCCTCTCAAGTGCCAATTTCGTTTCTTTCTTTGCAAATAGGTTTTCAAGGGTAGAAATTGGCCTGAGTAGACAAAATATTTATCTCTTCGGAACTGAGATCAGTTAGTATTTCTTGTCACGAGCTCTAACCTTTTTAGCTTCTTTAGAGTCGAGGAGAAATGCAGTTTAACTGTCTTAATTGGAATTATTGGTAATGCTTTTGTCTAAAACATTATTGTGATTTGACTCGAAAGGTGTCGTTGTGGCAACTGTCAGAAGATGTTTAGAGAGGAGGAGAACCTCTGTTGCCAAGAAATAGAAGGGATAAAATGCAAAAATTTAGAGGCTGTTGAAGTGGAGCAACTTGATCATCGCCCTAACTGTATAGTGGATCATCCCGGTTTCCGTGCAGTCTGTTTGAATGTTTGGGTACTACAAACTGCTTTGTTGCAGTATAAACAGCAACACGGCAGAGATGTCTACGAGGGACCTGAATTCAAAATGAATAGACATGTTGCGTACAGACAGTTAGTAAGGTGGTGCTGGGGGACTTTAGGGAAAGAAATACGGATTCCATTGTCCTCATGTGCTGTAAACTGTATTCAAGCTCATTTTCAGGAACCAGGTGTGTTTGAAGAAGACTTGACATTCACTGGATTCCTTTATGCTGATGAGTAACCAGCACCATAACATTGTATTCTTTGCATCATTATTAGTGGTTTTTTTTTTTGTTTCTTTTTTATTATTAAAAGAGATCTTGGTTTGTAGGTATGAAAAGTAAAATTAATGTAACTGTTTTGAAGTCATATCAACATAAAATATATTTAGGAATACTGCTTATTTGTTAATCTGTTTCATACTTCTTGTTCCACTTTAAGCTTCACACACTTATAAGGCAGTTGCCTGATGATTGCTTTTCAAGAAGCGTGAGACACTTATGTAGCAAATAAGTAATTATTTCTGAATTCATCATGAGAGCTATGCACTAATATATCCAATAGATGTAAAACTATGTGGGGAATTTGATTATGCTTTATCTCATATTAAGTACATGTAATACTAATCTAGTGTACAAGATTAGAGCGGGCGTAGCGGCTGACAAGAATCTATAATTTCCTCTCTGTCTCGTCTCTGAAAGGAGGCAGCAAGGGGTGGTGGAACATTGACCTGTAAATTTGCTTTATATTGTTTCAATGCTCATGATCATACAAAGACAGGGTTCGTAGGCATCTTGAAAATCTGTTCTCTTCATTCCTGGTCCTTTAAAGTCCTTGAATTTGTTCTGACCCGCATTTTTAATCTTTGAAAACCTCAGTAAAAATGATCAGCCACTCAAGTCATGTCATACAAACGTGAGGAGCTGTGTGGTCGAGAATGGTTACCAGTGCCTTTGCATTATTTTCATGCATGTACATGTATGTTTCCATGGGTAAATTCTTCAAGGTAAATAAAAAAGAGGTCCTTGAAATTTCAAATTTGGCCCATGAAAGTCCTTGAATTTTTGGTCTGAAAAAGTGTATGAACCCTGCAAAGAGAAACTTAATCACTTAAATCACAATCTTTCATTCCCTTAACCAAGATCATTTCCTTTCTCTTTTATGAGAGGTACTATGAGGGGTGTAGCAGCAGTGATATAAACCAAATTGCCAAGTTGCAGGGTTTGTGAAATTGTTACAATAAGTCATGTTACACTGGCAGACTGTTAAATAAGCATCCATTGTACAACATACCATAGGCTGGCTTGGTTTTTATTTCTCGTACTGTGGGCTGACCTTTCTTTGCTTTTGGAAATTGTATGGCGTACCTAGGCCTCCCATCAATAGTTACTGCCTGCATCCTGTCTGCATTTTCGTTGTAATGCAGTGCAGAAAGACACAATCTGGAAAATTAAGAACATAATACTAATTATCATTGATTTCTCATAACATGATCTCAAGAAGTAGACAGTTGTAAGTTAAAAATTCACTGCACCTCGTATACATTCCCCAGTAAGAGTAAGCTGTGTGTTTTGGAACAAACTGAATATCTAAGCTGTGCTTGGCTTCAAGGGTTGATGTCTGATACTTGGGGGATAGTTGAGCTATGTCCTTCAACAATTGTGGCTTCAACAGCATCTCCTCAAGTTTGACTGCAGCAGAGGAACCTAACGGGGAAAAAATAAATGCCTGCAATCTCTTGAAAGTAGATATAAATACGCAGAGTAACCTTTCTGCAACACTTTAAAATTATTATCCCTGGCCAACACTTTGTGAACTCGCATTGCAAAGCTACACTTCCTGAACCCCTCGCCCGCCTTTTGTAGCAAATATTTATGTTTTCCACACCGTATAACAGTAACAACTTGCTCACCAGGTTCAAGCCAAAGACGATCTTTGGCCTCTCCTTGTAGTTCGCCGTGCCCATATTCAGGATATAACTGGCTGTTGTTATTTTCATGAGTGTTTTGAATGTGGAAAGGTAGAATCTTCCATCTTTCTTGTATCATCTGCCCGTTACCATCAGGAGTCGATGCAGCACACCAGTACATGTGATTCGAAATGGATTGCCGCCATTCACCCACATCTTCACATTCCTTTTCCTTGGCAAGCTTATCAATTTTTTTTACATAATCCTAGAACATGAAAACCCAGATAATCATCATTATCTGAATCTTTCAAATCCATATTCAAGGATTTTGTTACATTAGTCTGATAACTTAGATTTATCTAGGGTTTATTTTTTGCATGTACGATAAAAAAAGAACGGCATCTTTACCCTTCGAAACATGCCATAAATCGAAGTAGTGTGCTGTGTCTGGTAATTGTCTCTTAATCCAGGCAGTGTTTTGCTTGTGTCTATCTGTAATAAACTGAGCTATTTTGAGTCTGGCATCAGAAATCACGTTCACTGCTCTCACCAATCCCTCGTGTTCCATCCACGCACTATTTCGCACCTCGTTACTCTAAAAATTATTGTAAAACGACAACACATCAGATGTGAGTAGTGAAATCTCAAAAATCCATTTTTGCAACTTTCTTGTTGAACGAAGCTGGACAAGTTGGAAGTCTACAACTTTATTGATCTCTTGTTCAATCAAAGTAAACGAACCAAATTTCGCATAGTAACCGGGTGAGTCACATCGTCCATCGCCGGCGAGGATTAGGTTGTTATCGCTTGCCCGCAGAGTGTTGAAGAGTTGGTGCTGGTTTGCCTTCCAATGTTGGATGATAACTGGATTATTATTATTATTATTATTATTATTATTATTATTATTATTATTATTATTATTATTGTGACACTGCAGTTAATGTCATAGATTACTTGTTTCGTAAAGTTTGTGTTTGATTACCTTAATTATATCATTTTCAAAGCTTAAATATAACCTGACAGTAGAATAGACGCCGACAGTAACAGATTTCCAACAGCCATTCTGTGTGCAACAAATCGCTGGCTAAGCCATTCCTGTGAGAAAGAACAAGATTCTTTTTTACACCTCTGAAGAATTTTAACCATTGTTCCCAAGACCTCTACAATGTCAGCATCCGCAGGGCTGGCACAGATTGGACACGCCCCAAATAGGCTCATCAGGCAGCTCTTGGCGACGATGAAATTTCGTTTTTCGTGGATTTTACACTTTTCGCCTTTCAGCGAGGGCCTAGTGGTAAGTAAATGCAATTGTTATGAGTTTTCCTGAGATGGCCGAATGACAATGAACACGCGTAGTTTGGTGGAAACTGTCTCTTCCTACCTCGTTTTCGTCTTCCTCATCTTCCGAATCCTGATAAGGCTTATAGTCCTCATCATCCACATCAGCGTCTTCAAACGGGTCATCTTCTACCTGGTCCAGTCGTTCAGGGGACTTCCTCACATGTTCTTCCTGAAAGTTCTCAGGTAAGGGGTGAAGTAATTCCAGGGGAGGAAGGTCTACGAGATTGCACTGTACCTCGCAGTCAACATTGGTTTTGATTTTGAGACTTACTTGAGTACCTGCGGACAATAAATTTATACATCATATGAAGGACAGAACTCTCTCGACATAAAAAACAACTTGCTTTAATCGGAACACACGCCTTTGCCGACAACAAACCGGGGGCAATGCGAGATTCGCTACGAAAAGAAAGAAATACAGTAATATAAGTTAGGACTGTAACTACGTAAAACGTAAACTAAAAAGATTATTTAACAAATAACAAGGCTTACCGAATGTGCGCAACAAGACAGGAAAAAAGAGTACTCGGTTTAACAGTCACTCAGTTGAACAGGACGAAAAAACAATTTAACAAAATTTTCGGTCCTAATATAGTTCTACTAATTGGCCCCTTGGGGAATAACGAGAAAACTCCTGAGACACTAAACTGATTCTGTTCACTAACGAGGTAGTGTTACTTGAGTTGAAAAGAATATGACACAAAAAAGGTTAACAGTAATAATAATTCGCATACAAAATGGAGTTATAAACTGTCCGCAACATTCCGGCCCCAAATAAACCCGACCTAAGGGCCATTGACCCCGATGGGTGTTCTCCTCTGTGAGCAAAACCAAGTCGCCCATCTTAAGGTTTCGGCTAACATAGCTCCACTTGTGGCGTTGCTGCAACGTGATCAGATATTCTTGGAGCCAACGCCTCCAGAAAATGTTAGCTAGGTACTGTATTTGCCGCCAACGTCGCTGACAGTACTGATCTTGTTCGGAGAAAACTCCAGGGGGAATCGATTGGTTTGACCTCAGTAATAACAAATGACTTGGAGTGAGAGGCTCAGCATCTATTGGGTCGTCTGGGTTTGGCGTTAGAGGGCGAGAATTTATGACTGATTCAGTCTCAGCCATTAGGGTCAGAAGTGACTCATCGTTGACAAGTTGCTCTCGTAGAAGGGCCTTGAGGATTCTCTTGACTGATTGAACGATTCTTTCCCAAACACCTCCCATGTGACTGGCTGTCGGTGGGTTGAAGATCCATTTGATCTCGCGCTGACTTGTAAACGCATTTATCTTCTGTTGATTCCATTCTGACAGTGCTCTTCGCAGTTCTCGCTCGCCACCATGGAAATTGGTACCGTTATCGCTTCTGATGATTTCGGGACTTCCTCTCCTGGCAATAAACCTTCGCAGGGCGTCAATGAACGAATTCATGTCTAAAGAGTGCGAAATCTCAATGTGGACAGCTCTGGAGGCTAGACAAGTAAACAAGCATCCGTATCGTTTTACACTGCTGCGCTTAAGTCTCACTAGAAACGGGCCAAAGTAGTCAATGCCTACGAACGTAAAGGGCGGTCGGTCTGGGGTTAGGCGCTCCGAAGGCAAGTCCGCCATCCTTTGTTCCCCTGTTGGTGAAGCTCTCTTACGGCAGAAAAGGCATTCTCTTAACACACGGCGCACTGCCACACGACCCTTGACTATCCAAAATTTCTGTCTTATGGAAGATAACACGTGTTCTCTACCAGCTTGGGCTAACTCTTCATGGTACTTCCTAACAATCAAATCCGTTAGATGGTGTTTTTTGGGAAGGAGAACTGGATGCTTGACCTCAGTTGGAATAGGTGCGTTTTGCAATCGACCTCCTACGCATAAGATTCCATCGATCAGTATCGGGCACAACTTGCGAAGGGGACTTTTTGACTTCACCACTTGAGAAAAATGCTCTTTGAAGGCTTCCCTCTGGACACACACAACAATTTCCTTTTCAGCCCTTTTTAGATCATCTACCGAGAGCTCTCCCTTAATTGGCCCTAAGTGATTTCCTTCATCATGATGTCGCACTTTGCTGAGTAGGAAAAGCTTGTACTTCAACAACCACGCAACTCCCCTCTTGAGACGATTCCAGGAAGAATAGCGCTCTATAAATGAATGCATGATGCTCTTGTGTGAAATCACGTACGTCTGAACTTCATGCTTCACCTCTGGGTGATCATCTGGTATGTTCGGTATTGTGCCAAGGGAGGGCCAACATTCATCTGATTTCCACAAAAACACAGGACCATGCAACCAACGCTTATTACGGATTAACTGTTCTGCAGTTAGACCCTTCGAGGCATCATCAGCAGGATTGGATCTCGAGTCAACATATCTCCACTGATCAGGAGACGAACCGTCATGAATAATCGACAGGCGGTTTGCCACGAAGGTTTGAAATCTCTTAGACTGATTTTGGATCAACTGAATGACAGAAGTGGAATCACTCCAAACAATGCTCTCTTCGATGGGCAGATCAAGCTCTCTCCGGATCATATTATCCAACTTCACAGATACCACTGCTGCCGACAGCTCCAAGCGAGGGATTGTGATCGCCTTTAGGGGCGCCAGACGAGACTTTCCGATGACAAATGAACAATGAATGTTACCATCTGTATCAATCATGCGTAAATAGGAAGCTGCTCCGTAGGCGCACTGGGATGCATCGGAGAAATGGTGGACCTGAGCGTGACTGACGTCTCCAAATGAGTCAGGTTTGTAACATCTTCTTACTGCAACCTTCGACAAGTTAGGTAAAGCAGCTAGCCAATCTTTCCAGTCACTCAGAGCTTGACCTTCTACTTTCTCATCCCAACCGATCTTCTTCCTGCATAACTCCTGCAGAATCAACTTCGCTGACAATGTGAAGGGCGCCAAGAACCCAAGGGGGTCATAAACCGAGCTTGCGACTGACAATATACCTCGTCGGGTTGGTGGTCTTTCCTTGGCAATTACTTTAAAACAGAACTCATCGGTCTGAACTTTCCACTGTACTCCTAGAGCATGCTCTGTGGGCATCTCGTCAAGGTCCAAGTTAACAACGGATTTCGCTCGTCGACTCGGAGGGATGCTTGCCAAGACTTCTCTGTCATTGCTCATCCATTTCGTTAAGCTGAATCCACCCCGTGATAACAGCTCAGTCAACATTTTTACAAGTAGCCGTGCATCGTGACGTGTTCTGACAGACTTTAAACAGTCATCCACGTAGAAATTCCTTTTTACTGTATTCACGATCTCGCTCGGAAAGGTATCCTTGTTGTCTCCTGCTGTTCTCAACAGACAAAAACAGGCACAACTTGGGGACGACGTAGCTCCGAAGACATGGACCGTCATCTTATACTCTGCTGGGGTGCTGTGTAGTTCTCCATTCGGCCACCAGAGGAAACGCAAAGCGTCACGGTCACGTGGATCAACTCTGGCCTGATGGAACATGGACTCTATGTCAGCAATTACAGCGAACTTCTTCTCTCGGAATCGCATCAAAACACCGATCAGGTTATTGTTCAGGTCAGGTCCTTGCATCAACTGGTCATTCAGTGAGGTACCCAGGTATTTGGCGGCACAATCAAAAACCACACGAACCTTGTCCGGTTTCCTGGCGTGGACAACTGGATGATGAGGAAGGTACCAGACGATCTTTCCCTCAACAGACAGCTCTCGTGGAGGAATCTTTACTGCGTGACCCTTAGACAAATATTCGTCCATAGTAGTGGTACTTCCCATGAAGGTCTTCATCCTTTAGAAGTCGTCTCTTCAGCGAACATAGCCTCGATTCAGCGAAACAACGGTTGTTCGGGATCGAAGGCGGTCGATTTCTCCAAGGCAACCCGACCTGATAATGACCATCTGTTTTTGTAACCGTCTCATTCATAATCTTCAAGGCTCGTTTGTCTTCCAATGACATGCACACCTCAGATGCAGCTAAACTTTCACCAAAGTCAGTCAACCAGAACCTCTTCACTTGCGACTGAAGCAAGTCGTCGTCATCCAGGGAACGCACAAAGTTCACGTGAAATTCTTCGTGAGGATTCGTGGGACCAACTGGGCCCAATAGGGTCCATCCTAACGGGAACCTGACTGCATACGGTTCATCACTTGCCCCTTTCCTCTCGTCTAGCACCCAAAATATCTCGGGACAATCTCCGCCAATCAAAAGCATTACTGTTTGATCATCAATCTGGGGAAAACTCAAATCTCGGAGATAGGGCCATCGCCTTAAATCATCAGGTACTGGAATGCTCTTCTCTGACACAGGAATTCCTTCAACAGACCACAATCTAGACAGGCAGAGATCCTTTACACCATCTATGCTGCTGACCTTCAGACCAACCTCCAACCCACTTTGTTCTTCAGTGTTACTAAGGGTAGTAAGAGTAAACTGCCGGTTTATCCCATTCAAACCAAGCTTCTCCAATAGTCGATTATCACACAGTGACACGTCTGAACCGTCATCCAACAATGCGTATGTCTCAATGACCCGACCGTTACATAAACCCTGAACGCGTACAGGGATGACTCGAAGGCAGACCCGTTTCCTGCCGGCCCCAATGATGCCGTTTGATGCCGCGGCCGACGCTTGGTGTGAAACTACTCTGTGATCTACGTCGTTATTATCACGCGCCCCATCTGGGGGATGCAGTAGGGTGTGATGTTTTCTTACACAACCAGACCTTTCGCACGCTCTTACCGCTGCACACCCCTTCGCGTAATGACCAGGTACCAAACAGTTTCTGCAAATATGCTTTTGGAACAAGAGATCGAGGCGTTCCTGATAAGTCTTCGCTTTAAAGGCTATGCAGTCCTTCAAGAAATGTGACTTTAAGCACAAAGGACAATGCGGACTGGAAGTACAGACTTCAGGAGGAGGGTAACTACGCGTGACGTCGCGAGGTCCAAGGCTGATACATTTATCTGTGGTTACATCTCTGCGTGTGATCCTGCTCGAATCTCGATCCGAAACATCGCGTGGATGGACAACTACATTGTTCCTTATCTCGCGTGGACTCTCGTGTGAACTCTCTGGAGCACTAACACTTCTCACAGCCAGGGTTGTACCTCGACGCGGGGTATCATTCCTATTTCTCTGTTGAGGTCTATTACTGCTTCTGTCTCTCGAACTGTTCACATTCAAGCGCTGACCAAACATGTTACTTGCAATATCAGCGCTTCGCTGAATAAAAGCGGTGAGATCGGAAAAACGTGGGCGTCCCCCATCACGGAAAATGTTCTCTGCCCGCTCAGCCCATTTAGTCTGAAGACGCGGGGGTAGGCGATCCATAATCTTCAACAATGTTTCAGAGTTATTTAAATCTGCATCATAACCGGTTTGAGACAAGGTGATCTCACATTTTAGCATCTGACGAGCAAGTTTCTGCAACGCTGATCCGTCAGTTGGCTTTATCATCTGACCCTTGGTTAGTTGGTTTACATGGGCTTGACCAACAATGTTAGGTCTTCCAAACTGATGATACAAGATCTCCCTAGCTTTCTTATAACCACGTTCTGACTCGTACATGCAGCAGTTCTCAATAACTTGTTTGGCTTCACCCCTACAATACTGGATAAGATACGCCAACCGTTTTCGCGGATCGCTAATCAAACTGGCAATGTTGACATCGAAATTATGAATAAACTGGCAATACTCCAACGGATCTCCATCGAATGTTAATATCTCAGCTCTAGGGATATTGAAACCTACATCTAAGGCTGACGCTAAGGTCCTGACCAGATCTTCCACCTTACTTTCATTTTGGTCTGCGTGAGAGGGTTGAGGAGCGCTACTGATAGGCGATGTTGGTAACCTGCTACTCCATCCGGCAGCCAATGGGTTTAAGCTATGACTCTTCGTGACTACTGATTCTACCGGAGAAGAAATAGCTTGCCTTACCGGCTCGCTCGTAGCACTTGGCGTCGGAGCAGGACCGGACCTAGGAAACCCTTCTGGCCCCCCGGGCCCTTGGCGAGAACTTCCCAGACTCCCTTGAGGGGCATCAAGCGCTACAGGATCGAAAACTGGGGCTGACCATACCTTCTCGCTCGCGGTTGCCAATTCGAACTCATGAATCAATTTAAGTCTCTGTGCCTCGTTCTCCAACTGAGCTCGCCTTTGCTCAAGTTCTTGAGTTAATTTCAGTTGCTGCAGCTTAAGGTGAGCTAATTCACGGCGTTCCTTAGCTTCTCGAAGTCGCGCACTTGATGTACTTGACGCTTGACTGTTAATACTTGCAAGACTCTTTGACGACTTTGACAACTTGGAATTCGGGCGACCCTTGATTGAAATCAGTGAAGCCGCTTGACTAATGGAATCCTCAGGTTCCACAGGGGGTGTAGAACGAAACGCTTCACGATCGATCCAAAATTCTATCCTCGACATAAAGTTCTGTCTCCTCTCAACCTGAACCGCAAATGAATCCTCAAAGGACTTTCTTTCTTCGTGGTCTGGAAGAAGTGCCAACATAGAGAAATGAATGTCCTCAAAGCGTGAAAACGTGTTATTAATTAAGTCCTTTTTTAACAAAACCTCCTCAACTCGACCAGAATCACCCATCAACCTCTCAACTTCATTATACAATCTCGTTAACCATGACAGATAGCCACTTCTAGAATTTTTCATGTAGGAAACATCTTGTCTAGAAACGCCTTCATGACCAAGCTCTAACAGACCGCTAACGGCGAGATCCTCGCTGTACTTCGAAGCCATCCGTACTTTCACTTCACTTGTTATATTCGCGAACGATATGAAGGACAGAATTCACTCGACATAAAAAACAACTTGCTTTAATCGGAACACACGCCTTTGCCGACAACAAACCGGGGGCAATGCGAGATTCGCTACGAAAAGAAAGAAATACAGTAATATAAGTTAGGACTGTAACTACGTAAAACGTAAACTAAAAAGATTATTTAACAAATAACAAGGCTTACCGAATGTGCGCAACAAGACAGGAAAAAAGAGTACTCGGTTTAACAGTCACTCAGTTGAACAGGACGAAAAAACAATTTAACAAAATTTTCGGTCCTAATATAGTTCTACTAATTGGCCCCTTGGGGAATAACGAGAAAACTCCTGAGACACTAAACTGATTCTGTTCACTAACGAGGTAGTGTTACTTGAGTTGAAAAGAATATGACACAAAAAAGGTTAACAGTAATAATAATTCGCATACAAAATGGAGTTATAAACTGTCCGTAACACATCATATACCGAGGAAAGGGGCGCAATTCTTCTTAACTCAAACTCAAATTTTAATTACCTTTACTGCGATAGGTCGGACGCTTGAAACTTAGTTGAGTTCCTATGTTCACTTTTGATTTTTGTTGAAGATTGAAGTCTCCTGAATTGCACACTACAGTCAGGTCAGATGGCACAAGAATAGCGATGTCTCCCTCCCTGTCCTGACTTGTGGATGGCAATTTATCCCTGCTGTCCTTGTTCCTCTGGGCATCCTCAAATTGCGCTAAAAGCTGTAAAACACGAAATATCACATGCACAAAAATCAAGTTGCACTCTTGTAGTTAAAAGGGATAAATTTAAAATCTGGAAATACCAAAAAAAAAAGACAAAAAGAATTGACCTGTCACTCATTCAAGGAAAAGAAAATTCGAGTATGCATACCCGGTTTGCTGTTAATTTTGCCAAGGTTCTGCTTGGTCGTTTTGCAGCAGTATATCCCGCCTCATGGGTCACTACGTTGCTCCCTTCGCTAATATCCGATATTTGCGCTTCTTTTTATGGGCAGATTCCAGCTGTTGTGGGGTTGGAACAACTTGCCTTGACGGAATGGCATTTTTCTTCACAACATCTTTGAAGCATAGCCAGCGACTTTCATTCCGTAATCGTGATAATCTTCGGGAGTGAAATGATCGCTGCAAATGTGATCCGAACCTTGTTTCCATGAGTCAGAGTCTCTTTTTTGGCGAATAAACGAACCCATTGTCTACGAACGTTTTCTTCAGTGAGGAATTTATGCATGGAGACCCCGTCTGCTTTCGTCTTATCGCAAAACATCACAACACAGCGCTTCCCAGGTTCTTTTTTCTTCTCCTCGCCACCGCCAGATTTGCATTTCTTATTACTATTATATTTCTCCATTGCTTCGAATTCCTTTTAAATATTGCTTGGGAAGGTGGTTAGGGTTGGGTAATGAATGTGCAGACTATGGGAGAAATTCAAGCTGTGAAAGGTCGAGTGAACAGGACATAAACACTCTTCGGGTTTCAAACGTTTCATAATTCAGTTGCATATCTTGCATTATTTTAACATCATATCATCTTAAGAAACGGGAAGAATCTTGGAATGACTTGTACTCGCGGTAATTGTAATGGTTTTAATTTCAGATTGAAAACTGACGTTTCAGATAAGGCCGATTTCTTTTGTAAAAACAAACCCCGTCAACAAAGTGATGTTAACGTCGATTAACGGCTCGGCACCAAGCATCAAACCTGTGAAAATCAGACTGCTATTAGAACCGTTTCACCTCCTTTTTTCCAACATAAGTGGTTTAAAAGGAAAGGTAGCATTTGCACTGCACCCTGGACACTTTGAGCAGACGTTTTCGTGCAATAAATTCTCATCTGAAAACATGTTCCACACCTGTGACGTATCGCCCCACGTGACCCCAAAATGGCGTGTTTTATAAAATGGCTGCCGGGTTGCAAAGGAAATAAATCATAAAAAATTCAGCTTTTTGAAAACCTTTCCTTATCAAGAATGGCATACGAAAAATACATAAAAAAAAATCAAAGAATTTTGGTGAGAGTTACCCTTTAAACAGTTTGTAAGCAACTAAACCAGGATTACCGAACCAGACTGCGAATACAGGATGATAAGCTGTTGAGATGTGATTGTAATAAGTTAGACCTGATCTTGTAATTTTTGGATGAACAGAATTAAGGAAGCGAGTAAAACTGTAGGATTTGAATAAAGTCTCTTTCAAAAAATCGAAATAATAAAATATTCCGTATCCTGATAACCCCCAATAGGACTTCGTTGTTTGCGTTTGCAAATTTAGTAACATTAATAATAAGAGTTTTTACAACAAACAACTTCAAGTTAAATTACAGATTTATCTTTCTGGTAATCTCTCGCCATTTTCCGAAGTTTACCTGTAGTTGAAGTTCACTGTTAACTGAACAATTTGTGTTAACTGTTTTTGCATCCCACGGATACGCCCATATATGCGTCTTGTTAATTTTTTTTCCATGTAGGGAAGAGTCTTTCCGGTCAATTCCCTGCTAAGTGGTGTCTTTGTGGGTATGTACTTCAATTAAGACTACGTATAATGTCCTGAGAATACCCTATAAATCCTTGTATACCCTTGTATACCCCTGTATACCCCAGTATATCCATGCATACCCCTGTATACCCCTGTAGACCCATGCATACCACTGTATATCCATGCATACCCCTGTATACCCATGCATACCCCTGTATACCCCTGTATACCCATCCATAACCCTGTATACCCCTGTATAGACATGAAGTTGACAGACATTGACCCGAACAGTTGGGAACTCGCGGCAGCTGACCGCGGATGCTGGCGCCACACTGTGCATGAGGGAGTTAGGAGAGGGGAGGAAAAGAGGAACCTCCAGCTGGAGAACATAAGGGAACAGAGGAAACAGAGACAGCAGAGCCAGATCTCAGACGTCCGATTTCGTTTGCCTCACTTGTGGCAAGGACTGTCACGCCAGGATAGGTCTGCTGAGCCATTCCAGACGCTGCTCTCAACCAGACTGATTTGACAAGACAGGGCGAAACCATTGTCTCCCGAGACAGAAGGATGCCTACTACTACTACTACTACTACCCATGTAGACCCATGCATACTCTTGTATACCCCTGTATATCCCTGTATAGCCATGTATACCCTTGTGTACCTTTGTATACCTTTGTACACCCATGTATACCCCTGTATACCCTTGTATACCCCTGAATACCTTTGTATACCCTTGTATACCCTTGTAGACCCCTTTATACCCCTGTATACCCCTGTATACCTTTGTATACCCCTGTATACCCATCTATATCCATGTATACCCTTGTATACCCCTGTATACCCCTGTATACCCCTGCTTACCCTTGTATACCCCTGTATACCTTTGTATACCCTTGTATACCCTTGTACACCCCTTTGTACCCCTGTATACCCCTGTATACCCTTGTATAACCCTGTATACCCTTGTATACCCCTGTATACCCTTGTATAAGCCTGTATACTCTTGTATACCCGCAGGCGGCCCAGGCGTGGTTTGAGATTTACATACGTGACAGTATTGCGTTACGTTTTGAGCCATTTAAGAAAATGTATGAAACGGTTAGAAAATCGCTCTAAATTCAACTTGTAGTAAAGGATTTAACTTTACTTTACTTTACTTTTACTTTAGTCTGCTCTTGTGTTACTTTGAAGTCTTTGTGGCAGCTGAGGCGTTCTAAAGTCGTTCTAAAGCCATTTTGACGATTTAAACTTTTCCAGGTTTGCTTTCCATTAAAGTAAAACAAAAGGCTGGCGACCTGGTCGGCCGACGGTTCGAACTCGAAGCTCCATAAATTCCACTAAAATGCTTGGAGCTCGTCAAAATTGCCTCACGGCAGCCATCGATAATTCTTCTTTCTAGTTGCTTCGCCACGGATCCCAAGATTTATGTTATCCGCCCGAAAATCGCTCCTTTTCGAACGCTGGCTGCCCATTTCTGCTTCATTTTGATCCGTTACGAGTGATCTTGGGCACCGATTTCAAAATCGTTGGCTTAGCGACCACCTCCAACACGACAAAGTCGCTCTCAACCGTAGGGAGGCACAGGTCAATTTGCTCTATGCAAATTGGACCGTATCAGGGTCCTTGGGGAAATTACACCGGAAACGGCGGGAAACTCGCCGCTTGCAGAGAAGTAAAATGAGTCAAATATTACCATGCTAACGACCGGAACTACGTTACGTGACTTTAGCGCTTAAAAGCACTGTTTTATTGAACAATTATCTTGATAAATATCCATTATACGTAGTCTTACATAAAGTACTAACCTTTGTGTATAGATTCTTCGCGTATTTTGTTAGGTTTGACAGGGTAGTGGAAATGAGTAGATTTCTCAGGAGAATATTTAATTAATGAAGGGGGCAGTTTCTAAAGAAACTGTGGTGCTGCGTCGG
>NC_090893.1:35766213-35771213 GCF_036669925.1 Montipora capricornis
CTTGAATTTTGTGTGAAAAGAGAAGGAAGGAAGGAAATTGACAGTATTGCTAGTTAAGCTGAAGTCATAACTCCAGATCAAATGGAATACTTGTGGCAAAAGGGGTTTTTGTGAAGTGACACGCCCGAATTACATAGAAATACTGTACTTTTTGTTTTGGGAAATTGTTGTGCGTTGCGAGCTGGGCAAGAACACAAAAACCTAACAATGGAGAACTCTCAGTTATCATTACATATCGATGAGTCCGATGCAGAGTACTTGCAATATGTGGAAGATGTAAATTAAGTAATTATGGAGGTCTGGCGCATTTACGAATCGAGAATAAGGTTGTTAGAGCATATGAAAATGTTGAGAAACCAGAGTGCTGTCTTGTGAAGCTTTAAAAGAAATACATTAGTCATGTACACATCAGATAATTCATTTTTTTGCGACCTTTACCGAAACCAAAGGGAAATATTCGGTATTACAAAAAGGCTGTTGGAAGGGAAACGTTGGGAAATGTTGTTTAAAAAGTCTTGGATAAGGCTGGGTTTGATGGTCATTTCACTAACCATTCATTGCCGCGAAGTTGTGCCAAAAAACTTTACGATAATGGGGTACCAGGACAAGTAATTCAAGAAACTACTGGTCATCGGTCAGTGGACTCGATGGTGTAAGAGTATATAAACGCACATCGTCGGCCATGAAGCGTAAAATGAACGCTATTTTGAATCAATCGAAGTCTAGCTTAAGCAGCGATCATGAAAGGAGGAATAAAAAGAAAAGGTTTGATTGCGAAGATGCAAAGGATTAAATTGAGCAGCATGAGGTTTCAGACAAAAAAAGTAGGTGTTAGGTGATATGGCGTTCAATGCACTTAACGGAGAGAGTACGGAACAAAGGCATGACAAAGTTAAGACAAAGGGCGAAAGCTGCAAAAATAGTTATTACCATTTTGGTTGTTTGTAGTCAGTAAAATATATGGGGGAGGTGCGTCACCAGTGGATATATGCCTGTAAAGTATGTTGTATTATTAAAACTAAAACAGGCAGCATTATTTATAATAATGCTGCTTGTTTCAGGCTTAATGATGCTGCGTGTCGATTTAAAACGTGTACGATTACCCCTGAAAATATCCCTGCCACCAAAAAAGACCGCACCGTTGTTCTCACACAGTTAGTTTGCATTATTTTTCTCTCGGCATTCGGTGCATATAATGCAGACAGAAGACAATGGGTTTGGATAACGATCAGTAATTATTGGTATCAAAACTATACCATTATCTTTGGTCTTGATTGATGCAAAGACGTATTTTAGTGTTTTGAAATTTGACTAAAATAACGTGACACCACCCCTTTAATGCCGAGATTTTGAGAGGCAGGTACACTGGGGGCAGAGGAGGTCCTATTCACCTTACAATTGCAGCGTAAATCGATCCTGTTGATTTGAATCACCGTACGTGATCAAACTACACACAAGCGATCGTGTTATGGTTGAAATCCTATCCACGTCAATTTTCCTCGCCCTTCGGGCGACGAACTCAAGAAAGCCAAGCTTTCCGTACCAAGCACGAATTGCCGAGAGTACAAAAGAGACAAGGGATGAAACTGACCACCTCCTGACTAGTTGAATGTGGACCGGAGGATACTGGTGATGGAAATGCGTCATCAGCTCTATGAAGATACATAGGAAGTGAAATTAACCGTTACTAATTCAGCTGATCGTCCGGTTTTGCACCAATACATGGAAACTTCGTGTCGAGAAAAACAGCATCAGCATAAGGATAATAGACAAAAAACACAAGAATATATTTTAGATCTTATAACCGCGCTTTGAAAATTTATCTGTTTTCTTAGCACTATAGTCGCAAAGTAGTGCACATTCCAAAACAGTCCTTGATGATTCATTGATTACTGTAGACACCACACAGGGCCATAGCCAAAAAAATAAATTGTGACTGAGGCAACGTCAATGAAAAATTATGACTGAGGCAACGTCCGTTGTTAAATTACCTTCCTAAGTATATTTAGAGTGTTTACGATGACTACAAGCAACAAAAACGAAAGAAATGACTGAGGCAAGTGTTTATGTTTGCTTGTTAGTATCTACGGCCCTGCTTAGGCTTTATGTACATTATGCCTTTCTTTCCCCCACTAAAATGCTCCACCCATTTATGCTCCATTTTTATCCACTAAAATGGTCGGTTTCTCCCAAAAAAGTCACTAAAATGCTCAGTTAATGCTCATACATAGGGTTTTTTAAATTTAACAATGTTTCAACACAATTAACAGTTCAGAGTGCTTGACAAAAATGTATATCTAGAATGACAAGTTAACAACAGCGTATTTAATAGCTTTAATGCACCAAAAGATAATTTCCTAAGTGATCTGTTGTTCTGTTAATCCTTTGTCCCCTTTTGGTGAGACTTAAGTGAAGAGCCTAAGTTAAATCTTCATTTTCTTTTAAAAAATAATTTTAATTTCTATTTTCTGTGGAAAAAACATTAATTTTCCAGGAAAATGCCACTAAAATGTTCTTCGTGGAAGCGTTTCCGAAATAAACACCAGAACATCTATCTTCACGATTCTTCACTGATGACTATAGACACACCTGATCAGTCTGTAGGACAACAACTGACAACAACGACTACACACGAACTTATTGCACCATCACCTATAGCCGTTGTGAAATCTCCGATTGCACCATCAGTGGTAGCCGTTGTAAAATATCCGACGACGTAATGGTCTTAATTAATATGGAACTTTCTTCGGGATATGTATGGGTGTGAACGATACGATAATAACACTACTAACAATTTACAGCTTTCTTTCTTAAAAGTCACAATGAAATTTAATTGTTTTTTTACATGAGTAAAGGGTTAGCAAAGTAGTCACACGAGTCATATAATTCAAGAATTACGTCATCCACGGCTATGTTTAGTACGGTGGTTATTTCCCTTCCAATGACGTAATCCTTGCACGTTCTGACTCGTTCTTTGCTTGGCTTGCAGATTATGTTGGGTATGCAGCCCGATAAGGACTATAAGCCGTAGACCCGATCTCACAAATATCTTCCATGTTAATTCCCTGTGGGACGTTAAAGAACCCACACGCTATTCGAGA
Source organism: Montipora capricornis (assembly GCF_036669925.1). Classification (NCBI taxonomy): domain Eukaryota; kingdom Metazoa; phylum Cnidaria; class Anthozoa; order Scleractinia; family Acroporidae; genus Montipora; species Montipora capricornis. The sequence continues at coordinate 35,769,315 of NC_090893.1, forward strand.
AGAGTAGGGGATGAAGTTCCCAGTGTTGTGGCTGTCCTCTGTGAGTATATAGGTGGGTGTGTATAGCAGGTCCACATCAGCTGAATCGCTGCCAAAATTTCAACCTGCTCAAACAAAGAAATAACAAAGCATTGCTGATCACAAAAATTCGGCAATTGGCCGACAAGATCATTTGAAAGAAATGCAATTTAAGATCTTAAGAAAGATAAATATTAATGTTTAGGTAGTTAAAGCGTTGCATCAGCAGGATCGAGAAAAAACGCAAAACGAATTCGGAAAATTCTTACCAATTTCTAAAGAGAGATTTGTTTTCCACTGTTAATATTTTATTAACGCCGCGGCCATGGCCCGAGCACGCTTCTTGCTCTGCAAACGGTTTTCAGGTTGTTGGTGACCAGAACTAAACTTCCACTCTTCCATATAGTCAGTGGGACTTCGAATCACGCAACTTATGTTCATTCGCCAAAAGCTGTTAAAACGTTAATGTAATTAAAATTTTATGAATATTCTACTCTTTGTTTAGTACAAAATAAGCTGCCTCCTGTGCTATTGAAGCGCTTCATTCGAAGCGAGTATTGAATACATAAAAAAGCATTACGTCAACTCGCTCAATTCTGATTGGTCAATTTAAATTTCAGTAGCTCTCGCCGTATGCACGGCATTAAAAATAATTCTACGTGTGAACGTGTGAGCCAAAGGGCCATTGCTGGTATGACGTCTGGGTGACCCCTCAAATAGTGTACATCACCCCCTATCCCTATCTTCCTCATTTATTGGAACGCTGCAGTTCAATACCAGCCAACCCAGTGCCTTCTGTTTTTGTGCAACACGTACCACAGGCAGCCCAGTTTACGGTCGTGGAGCGTCTAGTTTCAGATTATTTCAAAACATCTCACCATAATAGCGAAGTCTCGTGAAAAGAGAGCGGACACAAAAATGCACGGCATTTCTATGCAAATCAAGACGACGATGATATTGTTCTGGTCCCAGTTGTTCAAAGGGCTTAGTGGTATTGTTTCGCATCTACGTAAACATAACAATTATCATCAAATTGTCGCACCACGACTGCAAAGAGGTTTATCTACAATGTCATTTTTAAATGTTTTCAAAACCATTGTCCCCTTTTGCAGAGCCAAAAGCAAACAAAAGCGTTTTACAAAGTGAGCCGAAGGTTCTTCTTGACTATGAAATGGCTTTCTGGAGCGCACGCTCAGGATAAAAATAAAAAATACTATTGCTGTTTCTTTTTTTACTAGATTTTATTCAATTATGCAATTCAACGAAAAGTCATTACTTGACTCGTGAATTCCGTTGCACTTGAAAACTGATATCGCACTCATCGCTTCGCGATTCGTGTGATATCGGTTTTCGCGTGCAGTTTAATGCGGAATTCCCTCGTCAAGTACTGAATTTTCTATAGTCAGTAAAATGTCATTGAAAGGTTCCAAAGCGTTGTATTTCGCATATGGCACTTTTATCGGTTCTTTGTTCAAAAGTTCTTTCTCTAAGTCAGCGCATCAACGGTATTTTGGTTCACTGGTGTAAAGATTTCTGAGAAGAGGCGGTGCACCTTATACTACAATACTCCCAAAGGCCCTGTTACACACTGAATAAAAGTGCAACTTCACTGAGGTAGGACGGGACAAGCTTTTAAAATCTATACTCCGTGAAAACGTTTTCTTTGCTTTTCTCGGAATTCGGTGGATACTTCCGACTTCCGGGTACTGCCTTGTAATTATAGTACGAAGTTAATTTTGCTGCAGGCGTAATAAACCGAAAAACGATTTAATAATTAAAAAAGAGATTCAAGTGAGGTATGATAATGATGAGAATACTTCTTCAAGCAAGAGAGATTCGCTTCAGCCAAGCAACGATCGATGTATTCCATGAAAATGAACA
>NC_090893.1:35781213-35801213 GCF_036669925.1 Montipora capricornis
AAATTATAAATTAACGCTGAAATTTCGCGCCAAAATTAAGGAGTAATTTGTCAAACCTTTGTACTTTTCTAATGTTAATGTAGACTAATTTGAATCACAACAACATAATTTACATTATAAAAGCAATGAGGTCTGTGTCAATTCAAGGTCACCGGCAGCCTCGCAGCCGTTCATAGGCTAGGTCACTCAGCAAACAACTGTAAAATGGCCTATTGGTTTGAATTAAACTCGGGACTGGAACCCATGCCTGTGAAATTGCACTGCACTTGGTCTGCCATCTCAACCATCAATCTACTTGGGGGAGGGGGTGGTCACTTGCAAGTTCGTATTATTATTTCTAATATCATGGGTGTATCAAAACAAGGTCACCGGCAGCCTCGCTTCCATTCTTAGGCCAGGCAGCTGAGCTACAACTGTAAAATGGTCTATTTAAGAAGGATGGAAGTCATCCTCGCAGTTATCTGGACAATTTAAGCAATTGTCTCTTGCACCATGGTTTCGAATCCCGTTAAAGCCGCCTCAGTTTTTGTTTAAAAGAGACAATTGCTTAATTAATTTAATTAACCCTTTCACTCCTGTAAGGGCCAACGAGACTTATAGATTTTACGCTGTCTAACGCCAGACGATTTTACTCGTCAATGGAGAACCCCACAGGAGTGAAAGGGTTAATTAAATTGCCCACAGAAGTGCAAGGATGACTTCTATCTTTAGTGTATAACTCGCACTTCGAAGATATGCATTTATTTAATTCATCAGTCCTTTCATGGGAACACATGAGCGCTGCTCCTAAATGAGTAGCTTCATGGCTCAGTTGGAAGAGCGTCGCACCGGCATAGTAGATGGGGTATGAGCGTCGCACCGGCATAGTAGAGGGGGTATGAAGCACGTTGCATAATTGTCCAGATAAGTGCGAGGCACCGTACCGGTGGCTAAGTTGGTTGAGCATCGGGCCATCATGCGGGAGGTCGTGAACTCGACTCCGGCCGGACCAACACTCAAGGTCTTAAAATAACTGAGGAGAATGTGCTACCTTTGCAATTACATCTGCAAATGGTAAGACTTTCAAGTCTTCTCGGATAAGGACTGTAAACCGGGGGTACCGTCTCATAACCCTTATTGGAAATTAAATAGTATGGGACGTTAAAGAACCCACTCACTATTCTCGGTTTTCACATGACGTCACGACCGCCATGTTGGTGCCCCTACCAAATCCTCCGGGAATTTAACTCTATTATTATGCAAATGCTTCCTTTTGTTTTCGTCGAAAAACATGGCTGTTGATCACGTGAGTGAAAACCAGCAATTCGTGTTGTGGTCTGACCTTATCTGGACGGGGGCATCTTTCACTTCCTAAAATAAATTGTAAACTGTGTAATAAGCAGTCTGGCTGAAGTCCCCCGTAAAACATTGCAAATTAGTCCTGAAAAGCCCCGAGGGGAGAGACTAATAGCCTCACTTCGTATCTATAACCCTCACTTCAAAATATATACATTTACTTCAGGACCAATTTAAATTTTCCAGCGTGCAACAAGAGTCGGTCCCGAAAATGATGAGCAAAGAAATCAGACAGAAGAAGGACTCAGTATGACTCAAATGTTGTGCATCAGCTTGTTTTCTTATCATGAATCAAAACGCTATATATTTATATAACTGAGTCAGTATTTTCCCTGAGTGTAAATAACATGACGGTTAACAAAACCGATATTATATAATATATGTATATATAATATTTAAAGTTCAAATAGGATGATGCATGATGCGATTGTATATTTAATATAATTCTTTTTTCTTTGGGTAATAAGTTAACACGCTTCCCAAGCCTTTGTCGACATGCAAAATTTTATTTACGAATTTGTGTCATCTGTTGGCAGCTCTTCCACGCAGATCATTCCTCTTTATATTGCACGAAGGCGGAAACGGACAGGAACTTTTACATCCTAGCTTAGGCCTTTCCGCTTGTTCTTATATATGACGTGTAACACCGCACGCCCTTTTGGGTGGTCTTACATAACGTTCCTCGCAAGACAACACAGCAATAGACAAAGAAGAGTAAGAGCAAATTTAACTTGTCTTTTGTCGATTTTTACAGCTGCTGATGACTGCAGGACAGGCAATTCATTTTTGATTGTATATTCTTCTTTGTGTGCGCTTGAGTTATCACTGAAAAAAAAGACAACCTGCATCGTAAGTTGCCCAAAAAACTCGATCGATAGTTGAGAAAAAAACCTTCATAAAATTATAATTATATTGCAGTGATATACCTTTCGCATTAGAGTAGAGAACCAAGAAAATCAACCTGACATCTCCGAGTTTGGGAAGCTAGCCCAAGACACATACCCACCCCCGACTCACCAATCCTACTACCCAACCCTTCCCCTATAAAAGGAAAATAAATAAAACCGCTCCTGGACTAAGCCGAGGATGTTGAAAGGTGTCTAGACCATGGTAACAATAAATAATACAGCGCTATGTCATTGGTGGCGTCTACGCAGGGAATCGAGTAAGGCTGCGGCGAATCTTCGGTTCTACGAGGTGCGTTCGGTAGCATTCATGCATCTTCGTAACAAAAACTGAGTGGCCGCTGATATACTAACCTCTTTTCTGTCGGTGTATTAGTCATCTTAAGAACCAACTTAACGCGACTGAAATCCGGTTCCTTTTTTCTTTTGTCCCAGCATCTTCTCCGTTGCCTCCGACGACATTTTCTGCATCTGTGTTTATTTCTCCTTGTCTTTGGACAAGCAACGATGTCTGGTACTGTTTTAACGCTAAGTAAATACAACAATAAAAGTAAACTACATTTTTCTGTAACCCATTGGGTTCGGCAGTATTTCTGCCCAATTAGTGCCCGGACAGATACAAGTGTTAACAATTGTCTGTACTTGATCAATCTGAATATTCCTTATTTAATATCGCAAATCTCTCTCAAGTTAAACATCAGTAACAAAAGTGCCAGCTAACAAATCTTTTCTCTCTGTAGTCAAACGTGCTATTATCCTTGCGTATAAGTGAACTAGTAAATTGTTGTCGGTCAAAGTCGCTCTCTGTTTTCATCTAGGTTAAATAAAATCTTTGTAACATGGACAAAACCAGTTTCAAAAGAGAAAAAACGGCCGATAAATTCTCTTTTATGCGTTCTTTCATGCCATTAGCCTTAGTGCGCGGCCAGTCTAATTGTGAATAAGAGAAAAAAAGGGAAAAAATATTTATTGCATCGTGATTGCAATGTTTGGTACAGTACAGATGCTTACCGTGGTAATTGGTCATTGGGTCGTATGTGATCCACTGCAAATCCTTCGCGCCTCATAATATCTATTATACTGTGATTTCCAATAAAATGTCCTGCGTAATGATCAATACAATCCTTAGGATATGGATTTACTGTCGTGTTGTGGTTGTCAAGTGTCGACTCAACGCCACTTAAAGTTGACATGGTCATCTACAACCCTGGCCAAAACATTTGGGACACTGAACAGCGTTGGGTTACAAAACTGTCGTGCAAGGTATGGTCTTCAACGTTGTTTAGGAGGAGTGCGGGAGAAACGGCGCAAGGCTGTATTTGTGGGTGGGAATTAGAAGAAACTTGGATCCGAAGTAACACACCAGAAAAAGGGGTGTGTTCAGGATGTTGGTAAAAACCAACATCTGATTTGATTTAATTGTGTTGGATTGGATTTTCCTCCGACTCCAATTGGTATAACATTTTTGTGGGGCTATATAAGTTTGAGATATTGATAAACGGATGATGATGATGTTATTGTTGTTGTCAATTTCGCTGTTAATCATAAAAATTACAATTTCCTCGATTGTGATTGGTTTAAAAAAAACTCCTATTTTCCACTTATTCACTTGCCAAGTTGTTATCGGAAAGTTCAATAAGCCAATCACATTTAAAGTTGCAGTTTAAATCAGCCAATCACATTCAAAGTTGCAGTTGAAATCAACCAATCACAACCTTGGTTTCAATCACCATAGAAACAGTGTACATACTCCTAAATTGGGGCTTTCTCTCTTTCTTTCTTTCTTTCTTTCTTTCTTCCTTTCATTCAGAGAGACATTAAACAATTTACGCCTCCTTTGGTAGTCTTTTAATGCAAATTTTCCCTTTCTTTCATAACTTGGCTCTTCTTCTTTTCTCGGAAATTGTAATTTTTATGATTAATCGGTAAGAGTACTGCGTTTCGTCCAATTCGGTCTGTAATCATATTCGTGACAAACAAATCGGACTCCTGCATTATCACTCGTATGATTACAGACCGAATTGGACTCCATTCAGTGCTATTACCATTAATACGAAATGTATTTGTATTACTTTTAGCAGCCTCTATCTTTCATAGTGGTTCTCAAAGTCAACCCATCCCGAGTAGAGTTATTAGTAGAATGCCTCTGGCGGAGGTTTCGAGGTTAAAAGCCCAATCAAAACAAGCCTGTGACAGAGCTATTGATTTACGTCATAAAACCCGCCAACAAACACGCATCGCGCTGGAATTTCTTTTTCGCGTTTCGCCGTGGAAATATGACACTGTTAATATACTCGGGAAAGGGTTGGCTCAAGGAATAAGTTTAGTTGGAGGCTTTATTTGATGCATTCGATGGGCTCCTGTTCCTGACATTAAAAAGTTTCCTAGTGCATGAAGCAGCAGCCGGTGGGTGAACTAGCCATATAGAAACGCCTGCGTTCTTTCTCTAGTGTGCGTCGAATCACGTACAAGCAACCAGTAGAGGCGAAATAGTTCACCGAGAAAAATTCCACCTTCTTGAATGTTAGTGCTATTTTTCTGCAGAAAAATCGTTTCCGTCATCAGCGTGCAAGTTATGTCGAACGCTGGCGCCCACTGAATTGCGTACCTTGATAAACTGAATGTTCTTGTCATGTAAAAATTGGCTTTCCACACTTAAGACAGTGAGATATTCAACTTCCCACCCTTTCAATCAAAAAGTTGTCGGTCTTAGTTCAAACTAGTCTACATTTACAGATGCTTTTACGTGTTGAAAAAGGTTACGTACTTACCTGCTCCAAACGCAAAGAAGAAATCTCGCTCAGGGTGTTTGTTCAATAGTTCAATGACTCTTTTTGCCATTCGCTCGTTTCGTTTGACGATGAGCTCTGTTCTAAAATACGCATCTATCTCATGAGTCCTTTGTATTTCGAGCTCTAATGAAGATGAGTTTGAGTTCATAGTTGATAAACGCGCTGTTTGAGTGGAGAAGCTAAGCACAGTATTGAGATCTCCACAGTTGTAATGATCAATCAGATCATCTGTTGTGTACGCCAATGTCGCTTTACCATCCCGCAACTTTTCTTGGAAGTTTAAGGTTTGGTTTAAAGCAAATATCACCTGCAATAAAACATAACAGCCGTCGTATTTTTCCATATAGAGGATGACAAAAAAGATGCATTTTCAATCAAAGCGGAGCAATAGAATAGCAATTGCCTGCTCCAAGCGTTAAGATTATAGGGACCGCGGGCCAAAAATTGTCGCCAAAATGAAACGTGTATGTTTTTTCTTCTTTGCAGGAAACAGTTTTCATTCAAGTCATGCGTGATTTATTGAAATAGTTTCCCTTCGCTGGAACCTGGAGCAGGCTTGGAAAACCAAGTGGTCATTTTTGTTTTACGTCTTGGGAAAGGCCAGTCTCGGGACCGTCAAATCTCAAAGTGATTGTTATCTTTTTCAATCTTTTTGCACGTTACAGTTATTTTTGAAGAAATGAAACCTTGCAACGAAAATTGCTTGCAAGTTCGGTTTTCAAGAATGTGAAATGTGTGCTAGGAATGGCTATCAATAGTGCAGCTGCCCTTTAAAATCTATAATTCAAGGCCAGACATTCGAAGCACTACTTGTAAACCTTCTCTCAGTCTTCTCTCTGAAAATTGCCCATATTGTTATCTCTACTTCCTGCATCCTTTCCGTACAAATGCTAGCTAACCTCTAATACACCCGGCCATTTATTTGCATGTCGTGTGCTTCCTGATACGAAGTCGTTCCAAGTTTCTTCAAATTTGTATCTTCGAGCAATCGGCAAGTGGACCACGAAAACGCTCAGTTTAATGTTGAGGAGACGACAGAAGGGTTGTTCAGCTTTGAACACTCACACGAGCATCAAGAAGTCTCAATCGGCAGTGTTGAAAAAGAGACTAAAGCAAACAAGAAGAAAGCGTCGAAGAGGGATATCATAGTCGTGGATGACAAAGTAAAGTCGTTGTTTTGTTTGTCAGTGCGTGAAATGGAAGGCATGTGGGTGTGTGCGAGGGGAATATTACTGTAATATTCACCTAGGGGATTATGAACTTTAATAATCCCTTAGGGGGTTATTAAACTCCCCTGTTACAATCAAAGCCGCCCCCAGCTTTTCAGACAGTTGTTAATTAGCGGGGTTTATTCCATATAATCAGCCTCAAAGAACAAAGGAAAACGAGCCATGTGAAAAATAACTACCGATATCGGTCTCTCCAGAGAACGTGTTCGAGAAAAACTCTCCTGCTCCTCCTCCGCCTCAGGGGCATAATGACGTCATCAGAAGTAACTGGCATTTTCGGGATACAAACCACAGGAATTAACGGGCCATAGGGGATATTAAATGGGATACGGGATACTAAGACCTCCCCCCTCCCTCCCCCTAATGGGGCTTCATTGCATAAGCTACTTTTGCTTTCACTTGTGGTGGGTCGCTAAGTGAAAACCAAGCTTTTTCGCCGAGAACTTCTGAAATAAAGTGAGCTGATCGACTTCCTCGATCTCCGTGTCTGACACAAACTTGTGCTTGCGCTTTGTGCTTGCGTCGCTCGCTAGAGAAAACCAGGCTATATAAACCAAAAAAAGAGGACATACTCGCTTGCGACTATATCGTGTCTACCTCAAAACAATAGAGAGATGTACCTTCGCGTTTAATTGACAGGGCAAACGATAAACAGCAAAAGCTGGCCATGGCTACCTCTTGCCATTGTGAATTGTCTCTGTTTTGAGAAGTTGCTTTACTGTAACTAACAGCAGGCAAAAGGAGGGCTTAAATCAAAAAAACCTCTTTGACTTTTTGGTAAAATGCAAGTTGTAGCCTGTGACTGTCGTATGCAATTTCACGTCAACGCAATGCTAGATAAGTCCATTCAATGGCAGTGTTTCGCTTCGGCCTCCCGCTAACCCTACAACTCGGTGAATACAAAACATTGTGCGGCGGGCGGAGAGAACACTATGATTCCTTACGAGCATGAGTTGATCCTTTTCGGCAATCACTTGGACGTGACTGTTAAGCGGCCCAAGTTCTCCATTCTATGCGAGCGCGGACTTCCGTGATGCCTCCTCAGGTCATATTCTTATGGGGCAAAAAATCTCCTGAGCCCCCACAAGGGCCTTTAACTTTTGGTGCTATTTTCGACATAGATTCGGTACACTCAATTAATAATATGGCTCTCTTTTAAGCAGGCAAGAGCTGCTTAAAGGTTCTTTTTTTAGTTCTGCCCGACGAAAGGATCACGTCTTAGTGACTGTCCGGAACTTTCTATCCCTCCCTCTAGCAATAAAGTAACCATATGTTTCCTTTAAGCCAACTCTGTTTTCAATAGTTGTTCAAATTGTTCAACTCGCGGAACTGAATTTTTATGACTAGATTAGCTTTTAATACTTCCAGTGCAATCAAAACATGTTTTTGTTCTTAACGTTTACTTACGTATGTTATTACACAAAAACTTGGCTTGCACAAAAAAACTAATACCAATCAAATTTGTGTCAATGACGATCTTCTGCTTTCTTCAGTGATAGATGTTAATTGATTGAGGGTATTGAAAGTGTATATATAACTGAAATCAGACCTTAAAGATGGCTAATGATAGATGCCTGCTATATGTGTCCGTGTTTTGAAGCATTCCCATTCAAAACGTATGTTATATTAAGTCTCTTATAAAAGTGTTTTTAATCTTGGTGTACCCAACCGATGAGAACTAAGCCGTCTCTATTGTGTATTACGCGACAGTTTTCAATGACATTTCCTTATGAGATCATTCAACTACTTTCTCGGAGTTTATTCAACATTCAAGCACTTGGCATTTTCCGAGTCCGTGCTGTGAAGAATTCAGTTTATCCGTAATTAGGCGTCTTACTACAACGGGATACTTCCGTTGACGCTGTAACTCTGAACAAAACACAACATCCGTTGTGGTTTGTGTGGAGGGCGAAGGGTGTACTGTGAAGAGCTAATAATCAAGTTACTGAAGCGAACTGAACTCCAGCAAGGAAATAAAAACCTCGACTACAATATATGTTCATTACTTTTTAAATCAGAAAACCGCACTTATTCAGCTTTTTGGAGCTCAAAACGTGACATCAAGAGGTTATTTTGCAAACAGAATCAAACAGGAAATGTAAAAACTATCTTCATCCATTCCATCCGGAAGTCTAGTGTGAAGTTTTTAACGTCATCACACAAAATGAACGGCAACAACCAAGACGCACAAGAAAAAAAACGTACAGGAATTTCAGCAAGTGCTTAATATTATTAATTCCCATTAACTGCTTTTCGTCATTTCTCTTCGAGAAGAAAAAGAGATCTCAAACACAACTGACTCTCGCCAGGAGCGCTTGCTTAAAACATCTGGGAAGTTAATTAACGAGTGCACTTAAAACTATCTTTTAAACAAGAGAATAAAAACCTCTTATTTACGGAATTTCGCCCCTTGCTGTTTTAGTTCAGCTGGGATTTCCTTTCTTTTGTCTGCGGTTGCCAGAGATTCAGATGAACAAGAGCTCAACAGAGTCCAACGATTGAAGTGTTTACTTGCTTTGTTGAAAGTCCACCTGATCAGGTCATCACCTGATGATGACCACCATTAATTAAAACCTTACGTTATAGACGAATATGTATCGGCTTTGATTTTTCTCGCAAACCATTGAGACTTCCAATAAATGTTACAACTTCAACCTTTCTTAGTTGCTTGCTTTTTCCGAACTGTGATTATAAGCACACATTTACATTATCTTAATGCATGAATATGTGATATAAATAGGTGACGTGAGGAAGAGTTCTGATCCATCAAATCCTCTTGGCATTTTCACGCACTTCGGCTTCTTTTGCGAGTTTTTCGCCGATACAATTCAATCGTTTTGCAAGATATAGCTTTGAATTACGATATTCTGGTCAAAAGGAAGGCAAAAATCTGAGTCGTCAAGACTGTCACATTAATTCCATTAATGAGCAAAATTCTATTTAGGATGAAGATGACAAACTTCTGTGCATTTTTAGAAATTACCTAAAGCGCTCTAATCTTTTTCTGGGTTTTTCCTGTAGTGGGGCATAAAAATCAGCCAAAAACCGTTCTTTCGGGGCACACACATTGGAAAGGAAATGATTAGACAATTCCGGCTCTTTGTGCACTCTTTCGTTTTAAAAATATATATATGACGTAAGTAAAATCCGTAGTCACTAAAATCTGGAACGACCTAAAACCATCTACAACCACCTCAAAAATATCAACAACCAGCTCAAAAATATCTACATCAACTCACAAAGAATCGAATACCATCTCAAACAAGTCATAGAGGTCTAAAATAAGCGAGACGACAATACGTGTTTACCATTTAGCCGAAAATTCCGGATCATGAGAATGATCGTGGCATAAAGTAAGCGATTTTCCTAATTTGTTGAAAAACCAACTGGATGAGAATGGCGCTTTATCCTGCATTCCATTCTGTAAACAGTGCTAAAATCGTGATAAAGGGCCTGGAAACGGAACGATCCTCAATAATTTCCCGAATTCCGGGAAATAAATAATTGCATGCTTTATGAATGCACGCTCCGATAGCGTTCGTCTTTAAGGAAGATCCCAAAGGTACGTACAGGTCGCACAATATTTTGATTAATCATTCTTATATATTCATATTCAGATAAATTGATTTCGTCTAACTTTTACGTAATCTTCTTTTTGAAAAATTGATTAAAAAGCGGTTTTTAAATATGATGTGCATACAAGTGCTTATTTCATAAATAGTGTGAAGAGTAGATAGACAGACAAAACATACATATTCTGGTACTGACTTTTGTGAATCCCATAATCCGGGATTTTGGCTAAATGGTAAACACATATTGTCGTCTGGCTTACCTTATTTTAGACATCTATGGCTTGTTTGAGATGGTATTCGATTCTTTGTGAGTTGTTGTAGATATTTTTGAGGTGGTTGTAAGGGGATGTAGATGGTTGTAGAATTTTTTTGAGGTGGTTTTAGGTGGTTTTAGGTCGTTCCATGTTTTAGTAACTACGGAGTAAAATCGGGCTTACAGGTCTGTTTCACTCGTAAAAAGAGAACTAACAGAGTACCGGAGGAGAAAAAGCTGACGGAATTACGGAAGTTACAAAAATGGTTTATTCACTTCCCTTTAATACAGGTTAAACGGGTTTCAAAAACCCGAATGTACCCGAATGTATCCATTTCTTTCTTCATTATCCAGAAATAAAGTACAGCAATCATCAGAACTGCTCGACGCTGTATCAGGTCCTTCTGTAAATACAACCTATTCGGAAGTTTGTAATATAAGGGAATTCGACCCGATTCACATCGAATTCAAATCAATCAGTTCCTCAGTTGCAGCTTTTCATAACCAATCTATCCAAATCTTGCAGTGGGCTCGTAAATACAGAAATTGGTCAGCAGAGTTCATAACAATACTGAACACAAGTTAATGCGGATGAATTCAGAGGAAATTCATAAGTGTCTATGTAAGCACGTACTGCAGTTCAGTATCTCTTGTATTATTCCCAAGAAAACCGTGGCACAGTCCTTTGCGATGGGCAGAATCAAAATACAAATAAATACGTGGGCGTCCAAGGGATCACAACAACGTCAAAATCTTGGAAATTAGGCGTTTTGTGATGCACTTAACGCGTGCACTTACGGAAACTATCATTTGATGATAGCTTTTTGCCGGAAAAAGTTAAGGAAATCATAGTCATCGATTATGCCGATTTTACTTCACAAAATCACGTCTCAATTTTTGTGGTATCTCGTTGAAAAAATCATGGTTTATCTTTCAAGTCCAGTTGTATAGATCCGAAATCGATAAATATGTTATCATGGTTTAGGGGGAAAGTTATCTTTTCCAACGCCCCGAGATTGGCTGCGCGAACTAGCGCATATTACAATATTGAGATATGCCTGAAAATTCCTAACTTGACTTTCACCAGTTAAAAACTCTACCAAACATTTAATCCTAGTGATTTGGGCTCATTTTAGCATATATTCCAAAATTAAAATTATCATCATGATTTTTTTCACTACCCATGCCTCTTTCCTTGGTGCAAAAAGGGTGGTTGATTTTTAAAAAATATGTTGTAATGAGGTATCTGCATCCGGCCTTACGTTGACCTCGCTATTTGTAAAATTTAACTAACTTCAAAGAAAAATACGATGGTTTTTCGTCAAGTGGATTGTGAAAAAACGCTCCAAATTAACCATATATGTTGAGCATGTTAGAAGAGAATCGAGGCAGCAAGACTTCGCGCGCTGTTTATAACTGACGAATGTGTAGGAGTCAGGTGCAGACTATTTGCATACGTGCCAATGAAACGTTGAAAGAATTGTTGTACAAAAACAAAGCCAGTCCATCAATGACAGATGTCAAGATATTAAGAGTTGCGGTTGTGTTAAAATAATATACGAAGAATCTCCTGCACACTCTGCGGACAACAGTTGTATAAAGCCGGTAAAACCTTCACGCACGATTTACGCCTTTAATTTGGGACATCAAAAAACACCGCCCTTTATCAGGGAACTTAAGGCTAATGGAAAAAACAACATACTTAGTAAATACAAAACGTGAGTGTACTGTGTGAATCGATGGTAAGTACTTTGATGTCACTGCTCTACAAAGTAAGCCTAAAGTACTTTGCACCGCTCTCTGGTGAATAAAGACACTGTTTGTCCAGGAGCCCATTTCTCGAAAGTACCGATAACTTTTCGGGCCCGAAAAGCCATTTGTGAAACTGCCAACCACTTGTTTTGGAAATCTGATCTTTTAACGTGTTTTCAAGGTAACAAAAAGAAAAATGACTTTGAAGTTTGACGACTTAAAATCCTCTCCGTTCTTAAGATTCAAAGGGAATTGTGACACCCGAAAAAAATGTTTGCATACTTAAGTGTTTGCAAATCAATTTAACACATCTTTTACAATTTAAGAAAAAGCGCTAAAATCAGGGTAGCCATCGGTTTGACCGGTCTCATATTGCGGTAAGATTGGACGTAACATCTACCTCTAATTCCCACAGATTTATATTCGCTTCGTACAGCTCGAGAAACGACACGTTCTTGATTTAATTAACACTATTGTCTACGAAATAGTTTGTTGACATAAGGACTGATGTGCCGCCCATTGATTTCATCCTTGGCAGCCCGAAACTTCAATCGTTCATAATTTTCAGTACTTTTAACTCCTAGAAATAAAGACCTTGGAAACATGGTCCCAGTGAAATCGTTGGACATACAAGGCGTGATATTAATGAAAATTTAATGACATACAAAGTGTTTGTTGTTTCCATATCAAACCTGATAAAAGCTCCACATAAGAATTGTAATGGATACTGCAGTCGGAGATTAACAGAGGCTCACCGAAAGGAAAGCCGACACTTGCAACTTCTGTAACGGATGACGTCGAGACGTCAAGAATATTTCGAGCAATCTCATTGCTTGATGAGTGATATCACTGGTAGTTTTTTTTTATTGTCGCTTATTTTTCAGCCCATAGGTTTAGGTTATAACTAATAGGGCTATAAATTAATAACCTTGATAAGTAAAGTAAAAATTCTTTCGTTGATTTGAGCACATAAAAGTGCCCTTGGATCGTAGTCGCAAGCAATCTACGAGCGTTGTGGCGATTTGAGAGAGTTTAAAATTAGCTCGAGAGCATTTTATTGGAAAGCGATCGGTTTACACAATCGATAAAACATCATCTGGAGGGTAAACGTTCTTTTCTCCTGCTATCAAAACACTGACAGTAAAGCACAGGAATTCACGTTAAAGCCGCAATGAAAAGATCTATTAACAAAATATGACTAACGATATACGACCACACTCTGTGACAGCGACTAACTGTGTAAACAGTAGTACAATATAAACACAAATTTTGCGCCTCCAGAAATTATTTAACAGCTTTACTTCGACTTGCTAAGAAACGAGACAAATTTGCTAATGAAGCTACGCTGAAAACAGATCCTGGTTTCGGAGTTATTATCGCCTGGTCGTTAATGAAATTATTTTCCTACTCGTCTCACGCAAATCAAATATTAAGAAACTGCGTGAAAAAGGCTTTCGGCTAAAATCACGCTCCACTAGCGCGGTCAAAAAGTATTTACAGCCAAGAGCTCCATTTTTCTCGAGGTCCGCGTCCTAGCCAACAAAACATTACAAGTTCAACTGTATTGTCGCGTGCAAATATAACTTAAATGTTTAATGTTGTCAGTTTCAATTAATCCATTTTTGGCAGCAGTAAGCTGGATTTCGCTTGAAAAACATTTGACTTTGAGAAGATTTGAAGGATTATGTAATTTTCACTATACAAAATCTTACCTGAGAGTCATTTAGGGAATTAAGCGGCCGACATTGTTCAACAACTTCTTCTACAGCTCCGGTAACTTGCTGGTTTCTGGATGCTTCTAACGCGAGGTATTGATCAAGGACGGGAATACCTCGACTTTTGATGTCGCTTTCTGTCAAAGAATTAACAAGGAGCATGACCCATATTGGCCTTTTCTGTTTCCAGTCTTTGGTCAAAAGCTGAAATATCTTATTCGCGTACGGCCCCATGCCTTGTCGAAAATTGTCGTCACTGTCCTTCAACCATACAGGCATTTTTCTCTTGATATAACGCAAATGTCGAAGGACACGTCGATATAATGAGCGAGGTATCACATCCTTAAGAAGTCCACCGTTAGGAAGCATTTGACATTTCCAAAGGGCAGTTATGGTGGATTTCTGAGTCAAATCTAGCTCAAAGTATACGTATTGACTCGTCCTAAACGCTGTCTTGCTATTTGTGGGGATGTAGTCCCAAACTCGTGTGTATGGCACATGGATCGTGCCAAAGAAGTAAGCCGGCGGATTCCTTCTAACCAGCCACAGAAATGAGTTCAAGTTCTCTTGATGCTGAAAATAGAAATATAAATGGAGTATGCACAAGAGAATTATTTCGAAAGCACAATATTCCTGAGTTTAGATATATATACATATATAGGAGCAACATACATGGACTGAACTAACGCACACAAAAAATAGATCTTGAAAATCTGTTACCGCATAATCGGAGCAGCGCTTTGAAGTAACTGAACGGTCCGGGAAAACATTCTGTCCTTTCAGTGTTGACTCCGAGAGCTGTAGGTACAAAGCACATTAGGATTTAGTGGTCAGATAACTATGGTCTAACGTGATCACTACACAATAGTCTTCTTACAATAAGCAACAAAACCCATAAGAGGTTCGAGTGAGTCGACGCCATGCCTTCATCCTAACCAGTGATATCAGTAACTCTACAATTCTTTCAGGCTTGCTCACTTTATTACAGCCGTGTTGGGTCATCTGGCCTTCATAGCTTACTAACAGACAATCTTTAAATCTTGTCAGCTTTAACTCTTCGCTTTGCGGTCTCCTCTCGGGTTAGTGGCTTAGCTCATGATTGGTTTATTTCGGATGGTAATTGGCGCACTGTTAATCTTGTGGGGCGGTCCATCACGTAATACAAAAGCCATGTCATTAGGCATGACAGCACGCAGGCAAACTGACAGTTAGCTGTTTAATTGAGGTGCTAACCTACAAGGCGAGATTGACAAAACGAGTCCTAATAAGCTATCTCACGCTTGAGTGGCGTAGATGCGTACAAACTATGCAATTCGACAAACCGCAGCTTTTGGTAATAAGGAGGAGAGCAATATTAGTTTAGTTACAACAAAACCAGTCTGGAGTTCACATTTGCTTCAAGTATTGGGAGGCTGGTGGACAAGCTAAAAGTGTTTGTAATATTTTCGGTCTAAAAGGACATTTAATGAACTTTGCCATGATAGGAGCCATTAACCTCTCGCAACACGCTCACTGCGGACAGGCAAATGCAGAATCTAACTGGTTTAAGACAACAGAAACTAAAAAAAAATATCTCATATCTTCATTTAAGTGCATTGGAACCATTACACAGAATCTCATGTGTCACAAATGAGAAACTCATTTTAGGATGGAAGGTGTAGTATGAAAGCAGCAAGCAGCAAAGGACTTTTAATAGGCACCCTGTTGTTTTGTCTGAATGGCTCTCATGTAGTAAACAGCGCGCGTTCATTGTTCGCTGGTCCATTCCATTATCTCCGCAATGTGAAGCTATAACCTGAACATAGTTACTCCAGCTGAGCTAAAACCCCGCTTAGTCAATTAACGAAGACTCGTGCTGTTTTGCCGCGCGTCTTCACTAAATGATTGTTTGTTTTTTCTTCTTCAAGTTACAATACGTCCAAAAATTCCTAAATAGTAGAATTCCACTTGGCCAGAATATAAAATATAAATAATCAAAGGCATAGCGTCTAATATCCCACCCTTGACGGGACAATACTGACCTCAGCGATCTACCACTGCGGATTAAGGAGACATAATTCTTGAGTGGACCTACATGATGTTAACCCATTCAACCCTGAAGAGGCCCCGTGGACTGAAGTAAAATCGTCTGGCGTTAGACAGATTAAAATTTGTAAGTCTCACCCTAAAAACTGAAGGGTTATTGAAGAATTTTTTTCAGTTAAAAAAAATGGCATTACAGTTTCTTTAAAACGGCCAAAAACTTATGAGTTCTGAGAACACTCAGTGAATAATGAGGAAACAGTTTTAAACGCATCTTGTTTTGTTCTATGGTTCCAAGGGTTTCAACGGACAATCCCAAGAAACAAATCGAATTAGGCACAGCGTTCAGCTTACCGGGCTGCTTCTTTTGAAGGCTCGTCCACATGCCTCTGAATCAGACGTGGGTGTAGTATGGTCCCGGAAAATATGAGATGATGGCAGCAGGACGCGAGAACTGTCTAATAGCTTTCAGTGGAATATTATGATCATTATAGTTTCGGATATAATCTACCGGTCTTGCGGTTGTAATCGTATCACACGATCCGCGGTTTGTCCTTGAAGACGAAGGAAAAAATGTACAGGTCAGAAAAAAGGTTAATTAATAAAGGAAGACGTTCTAAATACCATTGCAAAACAATTCGTTCGCAAACAATAATTATTGCGAATTTATTTTAGAGACAACAGGCAGATTAAAGAGTGCTTAATGTCTAAAAGTTTAGCGGCAGCTATAAGGCAGTGGAGAGCTTTGGTGTACTATTGTGACAAGCGCATTCTTTAGCGAAATTGAATTATGACTGAGGATGAAAGTTCCACCATAGATATAATCGAATTTAAATACATAACTGGTTTTCTTGTTCTGCCGTTCGTCAATAATGATAGAACTATTTCAAATACGTGAAAAAGTTGGCTCGAGGAGCTGCGGTACAAGCAGTTCCAACTATTTCATCATTGCATAAAAAAGAAAA
The DNA here is from genome assembly GCF_036669925.1 of Montipora capricornis. Classification (NCBI taxonomy): domain Eukaryota; kingdom Metazoa; phylum Cnidaria; class Anthozoa; order Scleractinia; family Acroporidae; genus Montipora; species Montipora capricornis. The sequence goes on from NC_090893.1 coordinate 35,797,754, forward strand.
AAAGCAAACATTGAATTACAGCCTCACCAGAAATTGTGAAAACAAGCGATGTCCGGCGAGACAGTCACCGTAGAATATACAGTAGGATGATATTTTCATAGCCCTTATATATATTTATAACAACCACAAAATAGGGTATATCAAAAAGGCCTTCACCTGAAATCATTTCATGATATGCCGCAGAATGATAGGATCACTGCTTGCTCAAGCAATTTTTAAGAGTGAACAGAAATCCCTCGAATAGAATAACCAATTTTAACTAGCATTATTAGCAAGTACATTTATAAACAAAAGCCGTGTTGTTTCTTAATTTTGTACACATTCCAAAATAACAGCACTTTGTCAGTTGAAATTGGGCAGGGTTTTTTTCCCGTTTTGACCAGTTTAAAGGCTTTGCGGATTAGGGGAATCATTCAAACATTTTTTCACTTGATCAATTATTTATTGCATATCCGATGCCGCGGCCTCCATGTTCAAAAATATCTTGCAATCCGCTTGTGGATACTTAATGCTGAGCAAACCTTTCGATTTAAACTGCAATTTTATTTTATTAAAGTTCGAATAAACACTATGAATCACGCGATCGGCCATTTTTAAAAGCAATTTGGTGTTCTTTGAATTTTTCGAAAACAAGGACGAGAGGGGTATCCCGGTGGTAAAAGCCATGAACCTGCCTGATCCAGGTTTTAAAAGCCCGCACCAACTGCACTTAAGCAATAGAATCAGGTGGTCCAGTCAGGTTGAACTTCAAAATGAAAGCAACTGACTGCCTTATTCCAGCCCGTGGTGACGTATTTTGTTTCTTGCGAGGGCAAAATGTAGTATTTCAGTTTAATTTGTTTATTTTGTTGATCAGGATTCCTGATTCCCTGCGAATCTTGAGACAATCGTGAAAGAATGAAATTAGTACTATCCCACGCAGATTAACCACGTACGGTGGAGGATTATTAATCAGAACGTGCATCTCCAGCGGAAACTTCTTTTCAAAAGGTATGCTGGGAATAGTAAGTCATCATGCCTCAGGGTCTCTTAGTTCATACTAAACCGCGTTCCACCCATTCGCTTGATGCTAAAAACCGACTGAAGCACACTAATCAAGACTGATTCGAAACGATTAGTATAAATGAAGCGCTTTTTCATTCTAGCTGACAAAGCTTTCTGGCCGAGCTCAGTAATGGAATGCTGCAACAACAACACAGAATTTCGAATTTGAGTTATGATCTTATTTTTCATATCAAGGATTTTCAAGCCGTTTTAATTGACACTGATGAATCACCATGACACTCGCTTGCGAGTTAGGACAGATATTCCACCCTTGGGTCACATTTAAAACGAATAAAATGTGGTAAGGTATGGATGAAGGTCACGCCTCGCCAGTTATCATGTTTAACCTTGAAGAAAACCGCATGCTGTTGCTGTTGCTGTTTCCTTTGATTTCCTATGAATGGCAGGAGTGGTATTTCACATGAGTAAAATTCTCCATTTCTTTACTTTTTTTACTTCGAAAAAGAAAAGATAAAGGTGGTTAAATATTGAAGCAACACTCATAGGGAAGCTTTTATGAATGTAATCCTAAGCTAATGAGAAGCTAAGATTAACACTTTCAGGAAATAAAAACCTTTTTGCCCTCGAAAAAAAAACGGAGAAAAACCTTTGAACGTTCACTTGGTTATTAGCCTGCGAGCAGGCTACTTGATTATCAGCTTGATTTTCAAGGTCAACGTGCATGGATGCAAATGTCAGAGAGAGAAATTAAAGAGAGAGAGAGGGATGAGTCCTTAGGCCTCTTATCTGTGTAAAAAGCAGATTAGATCCTGTCTATCTTAAAATAGCATAGCCTACATCAGATCAAAACTTCGAGGGTAACAGGAGACAAGGATCAGTTTACCAAATTTCTTTTTTTAGATTGAGTTGTTATTTGGTCGGGCAATTTGAAGTTTAAGTTCATCGAAATTAACACTTTTCCTTACCTTTTCCATCTCTTCTTTAGTTTACAGATAAGATTAATGCAGGCAATCACATGAAACAATAACTTATTTTTACCTGTATCTTTATGTTTCCATTTGTAAAACTGGTTCTGACGAACGACCATGACTAGTAACTACAGTACATACTACTCAAGAAAAAATACCCTGCAAATTTGCCCAAAATTGGAACCATGCCGATCAACGGAGCTTCTCAGTCCGGTCCGGCCCCAGCCGATCTGCGTACGCGAGCGCAATATTCAGTTCACGATTCTTCTTAACGATTCGAAGCTAAACGTACATTTTAGAGGTCAGTTGATAAGTCGATCGCCAACCACACGTTCCACAATAAAATCAAAGACTCATTCATTAAAACTCATACGAAGCTCAATAAATATAATTGCCTTTCGAGTTTGTCACTTCTTCTGCCTCATCTAAAGGCATATGTAATTATTCACTTCAAATGCTACGATTTAGGATTATTTTACAAGTGTACTTTTAGTTGGGGAAACGTAACGCGACCTCCGGCGAAACGGTGGATGTAAAGTGCACGCTGTGATTCACTGCGGACGATTACATTGTCTAGCGGCGTTAACACCATTTCTGGCAACGGCTGTGACCTCTAGTCATGGTACTTCGGGTGTGGGAAAGATTTCGAGGACTACTAATCCAATATACCTACAACTATTTGGCCAAAACTTGTACTGCACCGCATTCCGCGATGAACTTGCATGTATATCCTTTGCATGTCCACAGTTGTCTCAAGAAACATCGGCTTAGAAGAAAAGCCAAACCCTTTGCCGTCAGGTTAATCCCGACCTTCGTTTGTTCAGAGGCTAATTTGATTGAAATCCAGCTTTGTTTTATCGGAAGTAATTTAAATCCGCTTTGATTGTGTAGGTGGTCAACCAGAAAGCTATTGATACCGGAAACGTAAATGAGTAAGTGTGTCTGCAAGTGAAAAAGCCAGAGACTTAATATAATCCATGGGATTCTCAGTATCATAAATCCCATGATAAATTATTTTTCGAACAAAAGTAAGCAGTGGTTAGAAACAGGCTCAAAGGTCTACCACTGCCTTCAAAAAACGATCCCTGACAGACTCGTTGCGAACCGTCTTCCAGAGCATAATATTCAACACCAAAGTAAAGTCACTTCTTGGTACCTTTTATAAGAAATAAACAGCACCTTACCTCCGTCCTCAGTCCTTAATTAAGATTTCATCCATAGGCTCAAAAGCTGAAACACTTTGCACAATAAAATAAACGGCACCACAGCAAAGTCATCACTCATCGATTCAGAGATCGCCCATTGTGGAAAAAACATCGCCTTTTTCAATAGCTTTCGGTGTGACTTTCAGTTGTCACAAAATTTGAGCTACGAAAGGTAGCTAAAATTTGAAAACACCACAGAAAAGTGCTTTGTTGTTGAGTTTATTTACACGTCAACATCATCATGAAGTTGAGACATTTTAAATTTCCCCCCCCCCAAAAGTC
>NC_090893.1:35806213-35833713 GCF_036669925.1 Montipora capricornis
ATGAAATAATTTCTGTTTTCTCCCCCCTCAAAATGTGACTTATAGTATTATTTATGGCTTTTGACTGTTTAGTTTTGAAACCCCACGCTATTTATTTGCTCAGGAATGCAGACAGAGTTTGATGAAGTAAGAAATAAGAACTAGAGAATGACCAATCCCTTGTTCTTGGTGAGGAGTCCCTTGATCTTGCCTGGAATTGTCTCCTTTATAATTCTTTAATAGTTTGGCGATACAAAATACTACAAGTATTGACAGGAGAACCCTTTGCTGGAAATACTTCCCTCATGGAAGGGTTTATACCTCAAGTTACAATAAGTAAGAATTAAACATCTAATGAAATCTTAAAATATATAGAAAACTGGGAATTATGTACAATAATAAACTAGAAATAAAATTAATTATTAAACTAGTAAGAAAGATAAATTAAGAGAATAGAAATATCCTTCTGGTGTAGATAGAAGTTTAACAGATCCTTGAATTATTTTAAAGATTCACTTTTTTTAAAATGTAGAGGCAAAGAGTTCCATGATTTCGTTACTCAAAAGAAATAAGGAAATTTTAAAATATTAGTTCTTTCATATCTAATTTTGAACTGGTATTTATCTTGTCTGAGATTATATTTAGAACTGTCAACTGTTACATGATAATAAGTCCATAAAGTCTCCTTGAGGCCAAGGAAAAATGATTCACGTTATGAAGTCTCTCTCCATAACCTTCACAAAAATGTTAACCTTAAGCCGAAACACTATCATTTAGATAATGTTTAGGCCTAAGGTTAGCATTTGTGAAGGTTTGGGTTCTTTCATCAGCTATAGTACGCTTCACCCCCTACCCCCACCTCTGGAATAGTCAAGCCGGCTCCAGGGGAATTTGAACCCATGACCTCAGCGTCCGAGGGGGGGGGGGGTTCCATATGGGAGTCCCCCCCAGGCCTCAGCAACGCTGGTCGTAGTTGGGAGCAGGTCAGTTTTTGTTCCTGTGAAGGAGCCATAGTTACTAAAACAAGGAATGACCTACAATAAGCTGCGATGGCCTACTTAAATGACTTACAATCAAAGAGAAAGACAAAAGAGGATCAGGGTGAAGAATTTGGTGAGCGGGAAAAAAATCCATTGTGCGTTGTCACGCAACGCTTTTAGTCCATTGCATGACAGCCCAAATGACGACAGCAATTACGCACATGGCTTTGAAGGCAGAAACAACTGCGAAAAGACCCTTGCTTGGTTTTCCATTGTTTTAAAGCTAAAATGAAAATGTACAAATATCAAGGCCTTGCTTGGCAACGGTAAAATCTTAATTAGAGCAGGAAAAAATAGAGATTATCCCTGGTTTTCCTAACCTGTTTAAGACATTTAACCCGAAACCATACCCTGTGTAAGACAATAATGGATATCGAAACTCTTTCTTATTTAATCCATTGGCAATCACAAAACTATTTACAGCTCGATCAACAGAGTAACGAGTAACGTAGTTTACATTAAGCACTGAACGCCTTTTTTAGGGTTTAGTAAAGGGCTATCATAACACTAGTAATATAGTCCAAGAAAAGATATCCAGTTTAATTAAGACAAAAATTGATAAATCGATACCCTGATTAAGACAAAAAATTATAAATTCGATACCCAGTTTAAGACAAAAATCCCGAAAACATACCCTGGCTGGCCGCACATCCCCATTAAGTACCTCCCCCAACCCGGGATTGTAGGTCATTGTAGATCATTGTAGGTCATTGAAGATCACTGTACGTCATTGTAACTCTTTGTAGGTCATTGTAGATCATTGTAGGTCATTGTAGCTCATTGTAGATCATTGTAGGTCATTGTAGGTCATTGTAGGTCATTCCTACATTCCCTACGGTAATTTTTTTTATTTCAAAGTACTGCAACTCAACTTATCAAATTTAACGGTAACACAATAACAATAGAAATGTAAGTGAAACCCTTGCACACTTCGTAACTCGAACAACAATGTAATTAAATTTCAACGTGTTTTGCAATAATATTGAGAGGTGTGAAAGTAAGTACTGATGCAATTTTTGAACGGCCGTAATTTTCATAGGAACGTGCAATAATTAAGGCCCCCTCCACACTTATCCGTTTTCGTTTGAAAACGCAACTTTTTCTTTACGGATACGGTTTCCGTCCACACGTATCGTGGAACTTTTTGAAAACGCCATTTTCACGTGTACGTATGGACGGACAAAATCGATTCATCGTATACGTGTGGACGGGCGAAACGAAAACGCTACGTGTGGACGCGAATACATTTGATAACGGAGAAAAAAAGTTGCGTTAAATCAAACGAATACGGATAAGTGTGGACGGGAACTAAGTTGGATAAAATCAATGCCATGTACAAACTCAGTTTGAAACATGTCACGGGGAATCAAATTCTTTGGCATGATACATGAAAGTTGTTTCACTTGTAGAATTTTTATCTTGCAAGATACAGCCATGAATTATACAGTGGAACCCCGTTTATACGGTCATCAACGAGCCTGAAAATATTGGCCGTATTAAAGGGGTGGCCGGGGTGGTCAACCGTTCACTTGAGCCTCGATACGGTGAGAGAAAATAAGTGAACGGTTGACCAGCCGTGTCAAAATTCGCTGTAAGAGAGCCTCGAAGGGACGTATACAAAACATGGACCACCCCTATGAACCCGGTCAATGGACCCCTTCATGGACTCGGTCCATGGGCTACCCCTGTGGGGGTAGGTTTGGTTCTGCGTTTGGTCCTCATTTTGCAAAGTTACAAGAACAAAGATCTTTAGACGAAAGAGGGAGGTGATCTTCACATTTATCTGGACAATTTAAGCAATTGTCTCTAATTATAAACACCTCAAAAATTCAGGTGGCTTTAACGGGATTCCAACCCATGACCTCTGCGATGCCGGTTGAACGAACGCTCTGCCTTCTGAGCTTTGAAGCCACTCAGTTGGGAGTTGCAGGTTAATTTGTTGGGGTCATTTGTTCCGGTGAAGGATTCGATGAATGTAATGAACTTATATTTGAAACGCGGTTTATAGACGAAGCCCTTTGGAGCCACCAATAGGTGGTTTAAGTGTCTATAACAGGATACTGCTTAAATCGATTTATTTTTAGATTGAATTTCCCGCTAATGAGACTCCTGCAGGAGTCCGATGACCAATCACAAGAAACTAACTTGACGTCATAGCGTCACCAAACCGCAATATACCTTTTCGGCTTGTACATTTTGTTTTCCCAATACAGATCATGTGATAATACTCAGGAGGTTTGGTCTTTTGTTTTGTTCATTAAAATGAGGGCATGCAAGCATGAATATGCCTGATCTGTATTGGGAAAACAAAATGTACAAGCCGAAAAGGTCTATTGTCTTTTTGCAGAAAAATTAGTCTAAAAATAGATAGTACATGGGCTCCTGGTCTGTAAAAATACCGTGACGTAGACTTAGTATGAGAGTTGTTCGCTCCTAGTCATGGACTCCTGCGTAAATTTTCCAGATAAGTGCCTGGATCACTTCTCTCTTTCGTCTAAAGAATTTTCTGCTTGTAAAACGTATTGAGTTTACAAAATGAGGGATGGTCCACAGGGGTAGTCCATGGACCGGGTCCATGAAGGGCTCCATGGACCTGGTCCACAGGGGTGGTCCATGGACCTGGGGTCTATGTTTTGTATACGTCCGCCTCAAAGGATTTTGAAAATTTGAATATTTTTCTCTGTTTCTAAGAAATGGATGCTCGCTGGACCTTGAAACTTGGTCACAGAGAAGTAAATTTATCCGTGTGGCCATCGCCGGAGTTTGAGCGTGACTGATGCCGGAAAAGTTTGATTTTATCGGCGAGATGTGTGGTAAGCTAGAAATAAGTTGCCAGCCTTTCCTTTATTCATGTTCATTTAGGTAGTCTGTATAGATCGTAGTCTATACAGATGTTAAATGCCGTGACATAGATCGTTGTCATGGGCTCCAGCTTAAATTGTCCAGATAAGTGCAAGTATCGCTTCTCTCTTTCGTCTGTGGTATTCTCTACTGGTAACTTTACAAAATAAGGGGTGGTCCACAGGGGTGGTCCATGTTTTGTATACGTCCAATTTGAGTCAAATATTCCTGGATAAAATATTCCCACGGTCACAATTTCACGTCAGAATCATTTGACAAAGATTGAACGTTTCACCTCAACACACCATCAACGCAATAGCAGTCCCGCGAGCAACGTCAGGCAGTGAATATTGCAACAAAACAGCGTTCGAAGGCGGTGCTTTATTACCAAAGTGGCAACGGCTTCGACCGTTGATAACAAACTGACCCTTACCGGGGCGGCGGACCGTGATTCTCATACAAATCCTTATATTTTTGTTGGCCATGCTCACACTGAAATCAACGTCATTTTCACGTAATGCCCGAAACGGTAAAATAAGCACCAAAACGCACAAGAATACACCAGAGGTGAGTCAGTTTTATTCATTTTACTGAATGAACGTTAAATTGAGCGTTTTTTTAGGCTTCATAATCGACGGGTATTTTAGTTCCCATACAAAGTCTTATAACGAATTAAAATTCTCAACGGCTGCCTGTAACCCAATACCGCTTGCACTCAAAGGTCATCTTCCCACTAGTAATTATTACACGCTCTCTAGTGACGCGAACTTGGGCTGCCTATGCAGTAACGAGGTGACCGTATTACCGAAGTGGCCGTAAGGCGGGGTTCCACCGCAATTATCTATCAATTTATTCGTGGAATACAGGACCGGTTTAATTACGCAGCAAAAATGTGGCACTTCCAGGAGCGAGTGGTATCAAGATATCAATGCTAAAAAAGAATACAGGATAATGGAAGGGAACAAAAGGAATGAAAAGAAGGAAGGGATGTGGAAAAAAAATTGGGGAGGGAATATGAAAGCTAAAGCTAAAGGACGGAGCGGAGGGAATGAAACAGAAGAAAAATATACTGGGGAAAAAACGAGAGAACGCAATGGTTTTCTTGATGACTACGATCAAATTCCACTTAAGGAGCTGATACTGTGCAATTTTTCGTGCAACTTGTCTTCCAACAAACGTTCTCTCATTACGAAACAAGTTTTGCGGGTGTTAACACTGAGCAACGTTTCAGGCAACTTGTCTTATTTCGATGATCACGTGAGGTAACGGAAAATTTTCATTGGTTTGTGCCGCAAACCGTTGTGACACAAGTTGCAGGACAGATGTTACACTGCGCAATGCTTAAAAAACTCATTGCAACTGTTGCGAAAAGTGGAACTCAATTCTACTTTCCGCAACGGTTTCTGCAACTGGTCTCGCAATGATTCGTGCAACTTGTCTTTGCAATGGTGTTGCGAGACAAGTTGCATGACGTGCATTAAACACGATCAACCTTTAGTTGTAAAGAAAATCATTGTTATAGCGGTTACCAATAACACGCGACCTATCGCCTTCAAAAGAGTCTGATAAAGTTGCGTTTTGCTGGACGTCAATCAAAGAAAAGCGGTTAAGATTTTGAATCCTTACACGTTTCCAAGGCGACTAGGCAAGAAACTGAGAATTTTACTTAGTTGAGAGAATTTAAAAGTTGTATAAATTAAGTTCCGAGGAAAATCATGCAAAAAGAAAAGGACACTTTTAAATTAAACAAATTAAATTTCTCTACACGCGCTAGACTTACAGGCATCGCTGATTTTGCAAATTATCACGTGCAACAATTTGAAAACTTTCATTTAAAAATACGATACCCTTTCTTTTAGATAAACTGGCTTGGAAATCAGTTTTAATAAAAATTACCAGCTGTCAGCAGATAACACTTTTAACGGCTTTTTTGGATTGACGTCCACCAATAGGCAACCGTACCCGACTCAAAAGAGTCGGGTACAGTTGCCTATTGGTGGACGTCAATCCACGATAGGTGGATAGGTCGCGTGTTATTGGTAACCGCTGTAAAACAACAATTACGTGGTTACGTAACTTTCAAAAGATACTGCATCTTTCAGAAACATGGGAACCTTTAATCAACGGTTTCGTTTTGTTCTGCCTTCGCCATCGGGTATCACAGGAATTGGCAGACTTGTTGTGGGCCGTTCCAAAAACAAGACCACTGGTTTGGTTTCTCGTGCTCCGATGATCCCTAAAAGGGCGGTAAATAACACTTTGCTAAAACCTACCATGATGAACTACAACAACTGTCCATGCTTTTCGAATATCACTGGTGTACGGGGCAACCCAAATCACCAAACAACACTGTTAAGCACACATTTTCTGCTCAAAATTTCAAGGTTTACTTTAAATGTGAATTCGTAAGTAAAACTTCCACTCAAAATCTCAGTGACTGTCGCTATCATAATCCTCAGCACTGACAGGTTTCTTTTTGTAGCTCCGTGATTTTTTCTTTGATCTTCTGTCTTCTCGGTCATCTCGATCGCTTCTATCTTCCCTGTGTCTTTCATCTCGTTCCTCCCGTTGCTCACCGCCGTGTTTTTCTTCGTCAGACATGTCCTCGTCAATGTCGTCGTCCTCTGTATACTTTTTCTTTTTTTTCTTACTCCTTTCGTAATCTGAGTCTCCACTATCCTCCAGTTCTGCGCTACCATGTCGTTTACTCTTCTTCGTTTTCTCTCTTTCTTCATCGCTCTCTGTCGACAAAACAGATGATCACTTAACCATACATCTTCAATAAGCGACAAAACGATGTTGAGACACTTGGCCCTTTTGGACCAATCCCCCCCCCCCCCCTCCCCCTTAATCTGTCCATCTAACCTCCTTCCCCTAACAATGTTGGTTTCTTTTACTGCCAAAAATTACTTTTTTCGTTACCAACATTGAGTTGGGGAGGGGGTGGGAATCTAACGTAATTTTTCATACGTAATTTTTCATACACCTTATTCCAAAATGGCCCCCATTTAAATATTCTTTTGTTTTTATTCAAATAAGCCCTTGATGCCTCGTTGTTAAGCTTAAAATTCAAAAGAATATTTTATCTTGAACGAGGCAACAAGGGCCAATTTGTATCCGCATAAATCAGCGGCCATTTTGGAATAAGGTGTATAATAGGCCACTTCGGAAAATACCATAATAATCTTTGTTTGTCGCCCCAAATTTTGCATAAGCATTGTTTCCAGTTTCTCTTGGGACTTACAATGGTCCCGAGAGAAAACAAAAACAATGCTTATGCAAAATTTGGGGGACAAACAAAGATTATTATGGTGTTTTCCGAAGTGGCCTATAGCAATCAATGCTTTAGTCTGCGAAGCGATTTTCATTTTCCAGCCCAAAACATCCGCTTTGTTGCATGCAAATTATCAACTTGATTACCTGGAAAGTTTCTTTCTTTGTCGCTTTCTTCATCCGCGCTCTGTGAGCTGCTGTACTTTTTCTCTCTGGCTTTCCGTTCCTTTTTTCTCTTATGATGTCTACGGATAAACATGGGACAAAAAAAGAAGGATTCTAAATGCTGAAGACAATTTATTAGTTAACAATAGATTTACTGGCTTTCAAATTAACATTACTATTGTTGTTATTAATACTATTATTTCATTTCTTTGTTTATTTTGTACATAACCTTACTTAGTTGGTTAGGTGAGTGTACGCCTGTTGTTGCGAAAGAACCTTCCCTGGCGTTTAAATCCCTTAGGTTTGCTATTTGCTGCTACAAAAGAACTACTCGTTCCTCATCCGACGAAAGCAAGAACCCTCACTTCCCCCTTGCCCGGTTTAGTTTACCAGAATGACGAATAGCTGGCACAAAAGATTCTTTACACTTTTGAGACGACTAAGCGAGCCTTGAGTCTCGCAAGAAAAAACGAATTCGCTCTGTTCTTCCGATTAAGTCTGACAACACGGTCTGTTGTTTTGGAGCCACTCCTTAAGACTGCGAAGATTGCTTTGCAGACAAGATTGAACATACGTGTTTCAAGTACTGCAATTCGTTATCAGCGATTTGCTATTTTGTCACTTTCGAATACCTCGATTCCAAACATTACAGTTTGACTTTGTTTTAGAGGACTTTTCCAACCACTTGCAAGATATCAAGAGGTTCGGTCTCAGTCTGAGGCGAGTAACACACTGCTAACAGCATAGCGAGTGCGGTTAGTGACAGTTAGGCCGAGTAGAAAAGATGCTCTTTTTTAAGCATTGCGAGGATCTACAAGTATTAACAGGAAATTCCTTGGTGCTCATCAACTCACCTTTTAGGTGATGGTGACAATGATGCACTCCTTGATCTTGCTCTGCCTCGGTCTCGCTCTTTTTCACGCTCCTGTTCCCTTTGTCGTTTTCTTTCTCGTTCCTCTTCCCTTTGCCTCTCCTTTTCTCTTTCGCGTTTCTCTCGTTCCCTTTCCCTTTCCCTTTCTCTTTCTCTTTCTCTTTCCTTTTCTTTTTGTTTTTCCTTCTCCCTTTTTCTTTCGCGTTCTTTTTCTTTTTCCAATTCCTTTTCTTTGGCTCTGTCTTTATCCTTAGATCTCCTTTTCTCTGTTTCTGTCCTCTCTTCCGATTTCTCTCTGTTCTTCTCTTTTTCTCCGTCTTTATCCTCCGAAGTATCCTTGGCTGGTTTCCTTTCTTTCGACGGAGACCTCTCCGGTGAAACGGACTTTTTTCTTTCTTTGGACCTGTCACGTGATCGAGACTTTCGCTCCCTTGACCTTGAACGCCGAGGTCTCCTCCTTTCCCTGTCGAGCACATCAATTAATTAGAGAGGAATTCAGTGAGTTTCGAATTCCAAGAGTCGTATTGCAGTTATTTGCCAACTTCACCTTATCTCGTGAAAAAGTCAGTTTAGATTGGCTAACAATTATTTGCTTGCCTAGTCGCATGGTCTAGATAACAACACGATACCACAGCTGTGGGAGATTGAAGACGACCTCTATATGTACCCACTGCATTTCATTTAAATCTGCCTGAATCGCTCGATATCATGCAATTGAACAAAAGTAAAGCAGTAGTGGCATGGCAACTCCGAAAATGACCTTATTTTTGCGGCCAAAGAGTCGGTTTAACCATCTTGATTATTTCAGTAGTGAGCTGTAGAACAGCAAGAAGGAAATGTCAAGTCTAATGTTTCAACAATCTGTAGTCCAGACACGAATCTAATTCCCAATTTTAGTAATAAGGTAGCCTCAAACCAATTTCAAGAGACGGTCTTTTGGAACAACATATGAAATACCGGTTATGGCGTAAGATTATTTTTACGTACGCCACATTCCTGATCCTTTATTTTGTCTTCAAACGCGTTTATCTCAAAACGAACTCGGTGACCTCCGCCTTTATATTGATGGAAGGTAATCAGCTGGCTAAGATAGAAACTCTCAGCAAAATTCTTTGCGGTGACTGTTGAGGCAGCTCTAAATCTGTTCAAGAGAATATTATTTTTGCTTGTGCGGAGAGTTTCAACTAAACCTGGTTCTCACTTTCCAGCAATAAAAATGACGGTGATACAGTTCGTTTTGGAGTCGTACTTATTTAAAGGCAAAATATTGGGTGGATTTAAATTGGCTCTCTCGTTGCCATGGTGACCCATTAAGTCACCATAACGATCGCGTCTTCTATAAATACCTTAACATAGCTGTTTGGCGGTACAGTATTGAAGAGTCAATCCTTATTACAGGTAAAGTTTCTTGAAAGTGTTGAAACTGATTTGAACCACGGGAAGGCTAGCCTGCGTAGCAAGTGTTCCTGTTCGACAGAAGAGCTTGGAAACGATTTTCCGCAAGCTGGCCGCGCGGAAGCCCCAACTTCCGCGCGGCCAGTTTGCGGAAAATCGTTTCGAAGCTCTTCTGTCGAACAGGAACACTTGCTACGCAGGCTACGGAAAGTCAAAAACGGACAATAGGGGAGTGGACTTGTAGCTGGTTGTAAAATGCTAATTCAAGGTTATTCATTTCTGTAGTAGACCATCTTTATCCATTTCACTATACCTGCTCCGAGATCGTCGATAATTCCTATGCCTTGAAGATGAGCGAGATCTACGTCGCCTGTCCCTAAATCTGTCTCTGAAACAAAAAGAAACTATGTTGCCCAAACTAAACTCCTTGACACAAAGACTTGAATTTTTCAAAGTTTGGACAATAACTCAAAAGGAAGGCCAAAACGGCCTGCTTCCCCCACACCGCCACACCCAACAAGATGAAGCTCGGAAAGAGGTGCAAATAACCCATCATATCTCAACAACTGAAAATCTTCCAGGAGGGGAAGCCTAAAACATAACAGCAGCTTCATGAAATAGGGTTTCTTTTAGGTGTAGATGAACAGGTTGGAATCGTGCGAGCAATTTCGTCCAGGATTGTAGTTAAAACCTGGGCTAATTCTTTACTAGACGTAACAATCAAGTAACCAGAACCTAACCTCATCTAACTCCAACCAGAAAGTCAAAACCGCAACCTACCTTTCCGTGTTCATTTTCATATTTTATCCAATTCCATTTCCTTATACTATGTTTTCCATTTCCTCTAATGCACCAAATTACTTTTTTTTCACGAGAAAAGAAAGCATCCCATACATGTCCAATAAACCGACATAATGAGATTGTAATGAGATTCCTGGTACGTCAAAATAGACATCACAAAGTGTCACAAAGTGTCCCGCTCTTTATGTCTCGCAAAACTGTTAATATTTTTTAAGGATTAAGGTTGGGAGACACTTTGTGATGTCTATTATGAAATGCCATGAATCTCATTATGTCGGTGTATTGGACAACCCTCCATACAGCAGCCCAACAAGTTTAACATTAACTGACCTGGAAGGCGAGCGTGAGCGTGACCGCCTTTTTCTCCGAGAACCTGACATGGAGCGAGATCTGCGTTTTGCTGACCTATGCAAATATACGAATTCCAGTTATTAAAACTTGATATTACGACAAGTTCTGTCACGTGTCGTGAGCCTTGCAAGAATTCACGCACGTCTTCCGTGTCCTGATTTTTTTCTTTCTTTTGCTGTGTTTTTGGAGATTAGCCAAAGACAAATACCTTACTGATCCCCTGGAGATTACCCAAGTTGCCTAACAAATATAGCGCAACATTTCTGATTTGCTCGCATACATCTTCTGGTACTTAGTGCTTGCTGACCGCATTTAATTTATGTCACAATTCATCCGTTTTATCCGTCGCTTGTTTTGTTTGAATCAGTGAATTTAGAATCGCTGGAAGAATTTAATGCAATGAATGCTGAATACTTCGTCTAAAGAGCAAGAGGAATGTATTAAATTTTCAAGAAATCAATGAAAAAATGCCATAAAGGACATTAAGGTGCATACGTGCAGTGAATATGTGCAGTGAACAGAGGGACAGGTTTTTTCACTTTAGTATGATTGCGTCAATAGATTTGATGGAGCGGTTTTCAATTGAGTGTCCAAAGTAATTAGCGAATTGCTTTGGTTTTGCATTTACTTCACTCAGTGATTGGTTCAAGGTTCTCGCGCCATTTTTCAACCAATCAGAAGTGAAACCAAAACCAATCGTGGCTCGCGCTTGCACATTTTCCCGCGCTTTGTTTCGGCTACGTGTAATTACTTCGAGTTTTGATTGGTCTACTGGATTGTCTCCGTCCTTTCTGATTGGCCAAAGTAATTACTTTGGTTTTGGTTTTACGACACTCAATTGAAACTCGCACTATACAAAATTTACTAAAATTAATGCTGACCTGGAAGGTGAGCGAGTGCGTGACCGCCTTTTGCGAGAACCTGACCTTGAACGAGATTTGCGTCTTCTGGACCTGCCAATCATTGAACTTCAGTTATTTAACAACGAGCAGTTATGACATTTTCAGCCATATGCTTTTGTGCACTTTGCACAAAAGAGATGAATGTGTTAGGAGTTCTGATTTGGAGTAATTTCCCTGGATGTGTTTATTGCAGTCGGCCAAAGACGTATCAAAAAAAACGCTCATGGCGCTTCACAATAAGTATAAGAAAATTAATTAAAAACTAATTTTAAAATGAACACAATAACTGTCAATAAATATAGAAAATAAATATGTTTTTAGATTCTTTTCAAATAAAGGCAGTGTTCCAACATTTCTGACGTGGATAGGCAGACCATTCCACAATTTTGGTGCACAGACTGAGAATGCTCTATCTCCATGTTTTTGTTCTTGATGTTGGTGTTGCTAGGAGTCCAAGAGAACTTGATGGCAACACTCGAGATGATTTTCTCTCCTGCAATAGTTCAGAGACATGCCCAGGGCACAGTCCATGACGAGCTTTGTAGACAAGGAGTAAAATTTTGAAAACAACGGGATACGAAACCGGAAGCCAGTGAAGTTGCTGTAACAAAGGGGTGATGTGATCGTACTTGGATGAACTAGTGACTAGTCGAGCAGCTGTGTTTTGAACCCTTTGCATTCTGTTAACTTGAAATTTATTCATGCACCTTGCAATGTGCTCTTCCTCGCTCATTCCAGTTTAACAGGTATAGGATTACACATATGGCTAATTACCACGGTTTTGCTTTCACGACATCAAGATAATATTGTAAATACAAACTGCTCATACACGCGCAGAACCATTCCAGTAACAACTACAAACTTGGACAGATGAAATGGAAAAATGAGACCACCCCTTACCCCAAAATCAATGATGGGAAAATGGGGCGTAATGGCCTTCGCACGGCTTTCGCACGGCTTCATTTCTGCAATTTGATTGGCAGCGAGAAGTGCAGTTTTTCGGTAACAATGCAGAAAAAAGGTAACTGGATGTAAAAATAGGTAAAAAAGTAAGCATTCTGATTGGTCAATGAAAAAAGAAGTTCGCAGATAGCCAATCAAATGCGAGCACTGGTTGGCGCAAGCTGAATTGACAAAATGGCGGACAGATTTGGCAACAACGCGAGGATGGCAATGTTTTCATTGAAAGTTTGAAGGAATCTGCAAAACAAAGACTACAACGGAAAGCACAAACAAGTGGATAATGAAAGCTTTGAACCGATCGCCCTTTTTTCTCATGCAATTTGGAATAAATGAGCACTTGTAAAATTTTCAAAGACCAAAAGTTGCACTCGCTCTGCGGGCTAGTGCAATTTTGTTAGCCTTTGAAAATTTTACTCGAAATCATTTGATTACCTATACAAATAAATTATGGCTGCTGCACGGTCACCTGTGCGAAAACACTCTATGAAGACAACTTCTTCGCAAAATGCTTGCCTGCCAATTCAAACCCTCGAAGAAGAAGCTCCGGGATTTCAGTGCGGCGGCTTAGTGAATTGTCACACGTAGTAAAACGATATGTCATGCTCCCTAAAAACATGCCGGCACTGCAAGCTACTGGCTGGCTAAGCAACTCTAAAGGAACTGCTTCAACCAGTCCATACTTTACCTTGATGTGGATCTTTGTCGTGACCTCGACCGGGAGCGGGATCTTGACCTGTCCGCTGAAAAAAAAAACTACAATAAGTGGCATAGAAAGCTTCTTAATAAAACTGCATATAAAACTTTTATATGCAATTTTAGTACGAATTTCTCTTTCACCCTGAAAGGTACGTGACATACCTTCCAGATTGACTTGTTTTGTTTTACACATGTAGTGAATGCCTTATCATCATCGTGCAACATTTTCAGACTTGCTCACAAGCTTTTTCTTATTGCTGGAAGCGTTTATTCTCGGTTTTCACATGACGTCACGACCGCCATGTTGGTGTCCTAAACAAAGAAAAGGCGGCCATGTTGGTGCCCCGACCACATCCTCCGGGAATTTAACTCTATTATTATGTAAACGCTTCCTTTTGTTTTCGTTGAAAAACATGGCTGTTGATCACGTGAGTGAAAACCAGCAATTTGCTTTGAATAGGCCATTTCCGAGTTCACGTCTGCCTCCTCTTCAAAGCAAGTCTAAGTGCGAAGTTTTTGTTATGGTAAATAGTTCTACTTTCCATATGAATGAAAACTAATTTACATAAGAAAAACTTCGTACTTAGACTCGCTTTCAAGAGGAGGCAGACATGAATTCGGAAAAGGCTTATTACAATGCACCCATTTAATTAGTGTCGTTTGTTCGCGGTTTCACAGCACTCAATATATGACAAACTTCGAGTAATCCAATGACGCCTAAATACTTCATCTGAAGGGCTCGTTGTATTTCAACATCAAAAAACAACACAGGTCGTAAAAAACGTTTTCCCGTCAATTTGTGACCAAGTTTTGCATAAAATAACAGTTTCACGCTATTCCTACATAGTGCAAGAAGTAGATTGCAATAACCCTACATTGTACACTTTAATTACTGTAAGTCGTTTGCATGTACATGTAGATTCAAGTTACTACCGGTAATTGCAAAACCACTAGAGAATCCCTACCTTCCCAAAATAAAGAAAAACGTTTTACAGAAAAAAGTCATACCTGGATCAATTTCATCTTCAATGATGGACGAGGCTTCTTTCACACGTCGCATGGCTTTATCAACATCTTTTCTGTCCTTGTCTGATGATTTTGATGACGGCTTAACAATAGCATTTTTGGAATGGTTGACTCTGGAAAATGATAAGTACAGTTTGTCTATGCACTTTGAAAAATGTGAACCAGAAACACTCTGTAAGTACAAGATAATTTTTTTTAGAAAGAAGGTTACACAACTTACACATAATCAGAGACTGTGCAAAGCGTCTTTGATACAATGTATCTGTCCAGCATTGATCTACATTTACATCGTACATCTATAATTATAATCCACAAAGGTTTTCCCCTTCAAATGGACTGGCCAGCTCTCAAGTCACAGCTTCTTATTTATGGCCTTCTACATGTACATAATGATTGTAAAAGGTTCCTTGCATTTAATCAAGGCCTCTGAAGGGGCACCCAATCCAGCTCATTAAGTAACTTCGTAACTTCTCCCGGGGACCTTGAGTAACAAGACTTTACCCATAGTGCTGATCGGTGCTGTTCAGTCCCTTCTCTAAACCAAGAATGTACTTAATGAGGTATGGGTCCCATACACTACTAGCACATTCTAAGTGTGGTTTTATCAGGGATTTATATGCCCTCTCCTTGATGGAATCTGGAGAGAGGAAACCAGGAATAGCCAGAGGAAAAAACAAGCTGTCAGTGATAAGAGGAGGACAAACCAAAATCACACATTGATGCAATCCATGGATTTGACGCTACACCTCAATGGTGGGCGATGTGGTCTCTTTTTTTGTTCATGCTCGTCACGGTAAAGCACAGCACGGTTAGGTGCAAAGAAAAAGATAAAGGAATCAATCAACATTAATTTTTTCTCCACTTATTCCTTTCTTGATATTCACTTTACTACTGTTTTGTGCATAGAGTAAATTGTATACTGAAAAGAATCCTTACTTGAGAGGTCTGCCACCAAAAATTGCTCCATTGTACTGCAAGGCGGTATTCACTGCACTGGGCTCAGAAAACTCAACGAAAGCAAACCTTGAAAATAATAATATTAATAATTTAGTATCAATAACACCTTTACTCATGTTGCTTTGCTTGTACACAAAACCTCCAACAAGAATTTCACACTGGTTAAAAGCCTTCAGATGTCCTTTTACAGATCCTGTATCAGGGACCTCAGTACATAACAACAGTTGTGGAAAGTGTGCAATGTGCTAGCCAGGGTATAAGAGATATAAAAAATCCAATACATGGGCAGTATAAAATATTGACAAACATGGAAGCTTACATGTATATTAGCTTGTGGGAAACATGTACTATGATGAGATCAAGTGAAATGTGCTTTACAGCAAAGCAGGCACAACTTAAAACCAATAATTATTGATGCGTTTCCCCTCTCCTCAAAAACCAACATATGTTTGATTTGATTTGCATTAACTTGTTGATTTCAGTTTACAGTGTCTCTGCAATTAGTGCTCCAGTGCTAGAACATTGGAAACTTAAACAAAATTCCTTTCCTTTCCCTTTTCCTTTCTCAGGGAACAGGGCAGCATCACAAAGCCAGGGAGGCTTACATGCATTCCATTCCTTCTGACAAGGCGTTTTTTCCAATTAAGTAAGGAAAAAACACCTTTTCCTGCTTTCTTGACTTGATTAGATTTTTTGGTTTCTTAACAAAGCATTTTCAACTTTGCCATTGCTTTAGGGGTAGCCAGGTGCAATGACTTCCTACAAATAGGTGGCAGCTAATTCCTTGAACTATTGAGACGTACATGTAAATGGAATGTAATTTTCTGATTACGGTTATTCCCTGGTTTTGCATTGCGCAACCCTATTGCGCATAATTTCTTGTGTCATTGGTGTGCGCTACTGCGCACATTGAGAAAATGGCGGATTTTCCTTGATGCCGAGTATAATCCATCAAGGAATGGCTATTTTCTCTTGAAAGAGTACATTGACCCCCATTTTTTATTTCATAATTATATTTGCTGAGAACGCTGTCTTCATGGAGTAGTGAAAAAATCAGCAGAAATCTATGGCCAGTGTTTTATCATCTCCTTAACTTGTTACAACACAGTGCAAAGTTTCATTGGAAGTGACAAATTCTATTACTAAGGAATCACCCCAACATATTAAAATTCCCACAGACTAACGCTATTCATTCCTGGCCAATACTCAGTGTATCTGGCCTTTCACAGGGAACTTTAGCTTTCTGTGTGAGCTCCTTCAATCTTTTGGTGCAGACTCATGGGAATGATACAGAGCTGTCCTTGGAAAATTAGATCAGCTTGCTATAACTGAGAAATACAGATGGCAGGTATCAGCCAGGCAAGTATGTCTTATGGTGTATACTTGCCCAGACAAATTTTGAATTGCCTGGGCAAAAATGCGGAAGTATAGAAAATGGTTGATAAAATTACTTGAGCGTTCATGTTTTATTTTACACTCTTCTCAGAAATTACAAATTTAGACTCTGGTCTATTACGTTATTTGCACTGTGGGAACCCAGTTTACAGTGGTCCATATCTGCCACGGCAAAATGTACTTGAATGTAGCTTACAAGGTTATGATTCCTGTCTAGTGTCTTCCTTTTATACATGTATGCTATCAAGATTTTGTGTTTTTCCAGTTCTTAAACAGCAGGTTCTGCTGCACTTGTTTTCCTTTTTGCTGGAGGTGGCGAAACACCTTGTAACTAACCCCACATTATCAGCTGAGACCACGAGTCACCGTTTGCTCTTTGCTAAACGACTTGCTAACAACCATACCAGTGGTGAGATACATCAGATTGAGCCTGCAATTGTTTCATGGAAAATACCATGTGGTCAAAGATGGCGCCAAAATTGAGATTTCCTTGCTGAGAAAAGCTGCATGTTTATTCCTTATTTCCTGGGAGTTTCCAGTGAATGAAAAGAGATCAGAACGAAAGTACACTGTATATTATAACATTTGATAGCATTGGCGAAAAGATATTTACAACACCGGGCGACCTTTGGACCTTTGGAATTCTTACACTCATCCAGGCAGGGTTTTAGTCGTGTAGGACGTCTGGATGAGCTCAAAGCATGTCCTTTACTTGCCTCATGTGCTTTTCGGCTTTCCGTTTGGAAATTATTCTTTTTGATCCTCAGGGAGTATTGCATGTTTTTGCTATTTTCGGAAATTCTCTACAAAACTCGCAAAACATTTTGTTTTCCTTTCAGTCAAACCTCACCCATTTGTATTTATCCTTACCGTGAGCCTTGTCCTTGTTTCTGTTTCGACATACTTTTTCTCACGTTATAACTCACCAAAGAAAAATAGATACGATTACAATCAGACCTTCAGAGGGGGAAAAAGTCTTACATGAAGTACTTACCTTCAAAATGAAAATCCGCCATATTGAATCCCCCAGTGCGCTTCGTTTCAAGTAGAACCCAGACTTTTATTCGGTAAGAGAATGCCTAGCACTTTTTGATTGTTTGTTTTTGAAACATTTGCTTTTTGCCAATTCTTAGTTTGTTTCGAGGCTTTTAGCACTTTTTGGCACGAAAAAAATACATATATTTCTCAGAGTGATTACTTTACTCGTCCGGCGGTCTAGTTGGGAAGAAAATTACTCGTTTTCGGAATTTTTTACTTTGGACTACCATTAAGTTCGAGCACTGCAAACCACATAAAATTAGTAAAATGTCAAGAAGAACATGAACTTTTTTTAAGTGTCAAGTGTATTTAGTGCTGTGGTACTAATTGGGGACATTGTATGGAAACAAATCAAATCAAGACATATCAAATCATAGGTTGATTTTTGAGGAGGGAAAACCAGAGTTCCCACTCCCTTTGGAAAAACCTCTCGAAGCAGAGTAGAGAACCAACAAACGCAACCCACATAAATATTATGACCCCAAATCTGGGAATCAAACTCGGGCCACATCAGTGAGAGGCGAGTGCTCTCACTGGTCACTATGCCACAGAGGTGATCTCTGCTCCATAAAAATGTAGATGCAAAGACAAAACAAAGCAGGGAGTATATCGTTATTGCAGTCAAGAGAAGTTTTGAAACGTCAGCCAGATTCAGATGGTTTGATAAAAGTTAAGTAAATTATTTTAACCAAAACAGTTAACCCTTTGATGCCCAAACTGATTTCACTCTGTCTAATGCCAGATGATTGTACTCGTCAATGGGGAACCCCTGGGAGTCAATGGGTTAAAAATGATAAATAATAAATAATAATATATAACTATTCATACATGTAATAACATTACCTTTTTTTTAAAACTATTAATTTTCTTAATTGCAATATTATTATAACATTACCTGGTGGGCTGAGTCTCATCTCCTGACATTCTAACGTAACGGATCTCACCACAGCCAGAGAAAAATGCCATGAGTTGTTCAGCAGAAAGCTGTTATACAGAAAATGAAGAGGAATAATTTTCATTCACCACAAATCTGCATGTAATCCAATTTGTTAGTGGAAAGACATTACTTACAAAAAAATTATAAGAAAGGAGAGCAATAGTCAATACCACCACCAAAAACAACAACAATATTATTGCTAATAAACGAGGCACTAGGAAGAGCAAGGATGCTGAGGAAAGTAATACATTTCTAGAGTAAGGAGATAAATTATAAGGGTCCTTTCATCATGGGTTAAGACTTGCTCAGAAAGTATATTGGTATAATATAAGATTAACCAGTGCACAAAGCAAATGAAAATGACAATGATGATGATCATGATAAGGTACATGTACAGAATACAGAGAAGTTTCTTTAAAACATGTGGTAATGCAATAATGATAATAAAATTATTATTATTATTATTATTATTATTATTACAATTACAATGAAGGTTTAGACCAAACATGTACCTTTCAACCGGAGGTGCAATGTAACTTACATGTATAACTATCGCACATGCATGATTGCATCAAAAAGCTGGTTTTTGTGACATATTCCCACATAAAACTCTTTATTAAGCCAAAAAAAAAGTTAATTATAATCAAATCACACCTTCTAGTATTGAAACTGACCTATTTTTATTTCTGCAGAGGTACGCAGGCATCGATAGAAGAAAAAAGTGTGAGGGAAAAAGCTAAAAAACTTTCCGTGTAGTCCCTGAGTGAAATGCATGATCTTAATTAAATGATCAAAAACCAAGTTGAAAAATAATGTACAGAGTTTAGTGACAACAGGGCATTGCACCAGGGTACAATGTGAAATCAATGGAATGTGATTGGAAGTGATAGTTTGTTACGGTCATGTAGAGTTGAAGTCTCCACTTACACAAAAAGTTACGAATGTAAATACCTAAAAATGGTCTCTATAATCCACTCACTTTTTCGCTTGATGTTGCCATTTAAAACTGGTCTTTAAGAGGTACACATACATGTATGTCACAGAACTAGTTTGTTTTAATTTTACTAAAATCACAACAAACTCAATTACCATGTTGTTACATGTATGCAGTTATGACTCTCTATGAGCCATGTATTAGTCAAGGGTGAGTTAAGTTTTTGAGCTTACTCTATGGTGAGGAAAGGTTGCCTTATACATGTGTACATCACAAAAATAATTATGGTAAACTGAAATAAGATAATTTGTTATTTACTTTGTGCTAAGCATTGTTCCGCCATTTGCTGTTAGGCATTTGCTGTTAGGCACTAAGCAAAACAAATGTCTATTTCGCATTTCCTCTTTGAAGCATTCTTACCGTGGTATCCAAGTTTCCAACATAAACAGTTCTTCTTATTTCATCAATTTTGCTAGGGTCCACATTGGTCAGTGGTGGCGGAGCTGGTAAGGGTGCTGGCACTGTAAGCGCGGTGGCCAACTAAAACACAAGTAAGAAGAAGACAAAGGAGAATATGAAAAAATCCAACTCAAGTATACACCACGTCCAGTGATAAAAAACCTATTGAGAGGAAGGAACCATAATGTTGAAGAGGTATTCCAGACCACTAAAGGCAAATCTGCTCAGTGGCAGAAGATTAATAATTCTAATCACTTTGTTTCATTTCGGTAAAATTCAGCAAGGCAAACTACTGAGGAAATCTTGCCACAGAGTAGAGCATGAGTTTCAAATCCAGTGATTCAAAAGGAAAGCTTAGTTAAGAAATGTTATGCTGAAAATTTACAGACTGTGAAGTTGGTCTGTACACTATATCAACTGGATTTATCAATTTAATACGACAGACTAGAGACTAAAAATAAAGCTGTCATGTGTTAACATTGGTTCCTGATGAGAGAGAATCAGATTGATAACTGTGTAATATGGGACCTGAAGATACAATTATAGCACTTATTTTATTTATTCAAAATGAAAAAACTTTACAGTGCAACATTTGTGTAAGTAAATAAGACCTGTTACTTACCCCAGGAATCACAGTGGAAACTACACTGGGCACAATGGGGACCTAAGAAGAAAAATTAGAAAAGACATTTTTGTAAGAAGAGGAGTACATGTGTACATGTAGTAGAAAAATGCATGTCTGTTTTTTTGCACGTTCACAAATCGATAATTCTCTGTTGCACTAAGGGTGCAAGCTCCTTTGTTAGGATTACCTTAATTCAAGATTCTTTTGATAGCGGACGTAAAGATAGCAGAGTAACAATAACTCTCAAAAAAAAGAAACGATCGTTTTCAATTTACAAAACATGTTTCGACATACTCATGTCATCTTCATTTGCAACTGAAGATGACATGAGTATGTCGAAACATGTTTTGTTTTGCAATGGCAGATCAGAAAGCATATCAGCCACACTTGGAATGACATATTACATGTACATGACTGTACAGTGTACACCTGACTACTGTACATGTAAACCAGAAGATTTTTTTTCCTCTTTCAAATTTATTATTTAATTATAATTCAAAATTCAGACGTTACACTGTGCCAGAAGATTTGACCTTGGTCAATTTGCTTTATTATTAACTGTAGCCAATAGATTTTCCTTGTAGGCAAACAGGCCATGTGATCATACCTGAGCTGGTATGGGTGGGGTGGGTAGAAGGCCTCCTGATGATCCAGTAAATCCTCCAGCAACAGCACTTGCAGGTGCTGCCAACTGAACTGCTTGAGATTCATCTGGTATTGTTCCTGTTAATTAATGCAAACAAATCCTTCTTCTTACAACATGATACAATCTCCTCACATTACTATCCTACAGGTACATGTAGTAATAAACTAAGGGTTGACAGAAAAAAATACACCATGTTCTAAAGAAGCAATCAATGTTATTATTGGGTACAAAATTAATGTCCAAAATAAGATGGGTTAAACAATACTACATTAACCCATTGAATCCTGGGAGTGAGACTGAACAGATTTTACTGTCTAATGGGAGGTAACTTTAGTCATCTGTGGGGGAGGGGGGGGGAGCAGTAATTAGGGGTCAATGGGTTAAAGTCCTTTTCCAATCCCAAGTACATAAATTTTGTAAGATTAGGCTCTTGATAATAGACAAGAGAGCTCAATAGGTACATGTAATACACTGTACATAGGACAACTCCAATCATGATGATAATATACCCATATCTTTAGTAACAGTTGTCAAACTGCATGTACTTCCTTGCTTTGTGTTTGGGATAACATACAGTATAACTTAGGCCTGTTTGGATACTACAGTACATATACATGTACAGTCATGTATATATACTTGAACTTCTAATAACAGGCCTAGATTTTCCACGTACAATAATTACATCATTGTGGTATATTACATTTAACTGTACCGTTATTGTTTTATATTAGAAATTGTTTTTAACCCATTGACCCCTAAGAGTGGACTGACATGTACATGTGTACATGTAGATTTTACTCTTGTCTAACACCAGACGATTTTATTCGTCAATGGGTCAATGGGAGGAAGGGGGGGGGGGGGGAAGGGGCGTCCTTAGGCTTTTGAGGTGTGAAGATGAAGATTGATGAAATTAAATCACTATATTATTATTATACTGTACATCATCTCAGATTCCCCGTACTTACTGCAGTAACATAAAATGTACGCTACACACATTTGTACTTACACTATAAGGCGAGTCTGAGATTTCCTCAGCTGCTCAGAAAGTGGTGAAGTAGAAAAATGAACAGGAGACAAAAGGAATAGGAGACAAAAACACAACATAATTTGACATACAAATGTACATGTACATTGTAAAAGCCTTGTATCATTTGTAACACCTCATTACTACATGTACTACATTGAAATGACAGAGGGAAGGAACTGGCCTTGAAAATGTACTCTCAGGACACATCAAAACACACGCTTATTATTCCGAAATAAGAAAAAATTGTTAATTTGTGTTGAAGCAATGCATCTTCAACACCATTATAATGATGGTAGACAAACAAGTTTTTATATGCCATTATCTGAATCTATGCTCACCATCTTGTACTGGAACAACTATCAGAGCTCTGTCAATAAACACTGTGTTTGTCAGATGTTGTGCTACATGTACACTGGAAGGGTCTGTAAACTTGACAAAGCAAACACGTGTGGCTGTACCCAGGTGAACCATAGGATCTCTGAAGAAAAAAGTAAAATAAAACAAAAAAATGTTATTACGTTACATGTAAGTTTCTGTCCTTAAGTCCTCCTCCTTGTTCCCTTTGTAAAAATGACAATTTTGATTTGCTTGTCTCTGACCTTAATTCTAGCAGCTTTCATAACTTACATTCAAATTCGTAACTACCGTAGTTATTCGGTTATAAGGCGCACTCGGTTATAAGATGCACCCCAAACTTTGCAATTTAATCAAGCTAAGTTCTCAAACTGAAAATTACGCGAAAATACTCGGTTATAAGACGCACCCGAAAATTGAGAGTTATCAAAAGGATGTGATGAATTTGAGAACAACTATCCTTACACAATTGGCATGCGAACTCTTTTTGTTAACGTAAACAAAGTGAAAAAGTCACACGTTTAATGATATACGCAAAAACAAAAGCTAAAAGTTGACACCTGAAAATCATAACATACAACGCATACACTTTTATTTGAACCTTCCGACATAATAAATAGTCAGAGTTCAGACTTCAGACGTCAAGCGAAAGCGAACGGCGATAAACTCCCACCGAAAGTCATATTCAAAGGTGTTCGACAGCTGAATATCAACACGCCACCAAGGATGCAACCTTCAGTGCACAAGAAAGGCTGGATGAACGAAGAAGGTATGTTTTATCTCCACACTGTTTGTTCAGAGAGGAAACTTTTCATGCGAGCGACAAACACGATTCTCGGAATTCGAAACAAGGTTCAACCGATTGTGTTGTGTTCATTGGTATCACGTTACTGAGCACGTGCTATTAAGCATGTATGCAAATTTCCGTTTGTTTACTTTTCTCTTGACGTCGTTTAGTGTTAAAGGTCTCTAAAAGCGCTATTCTTTTTTTTAAATTGACAACTAGTGTCCTTTTCTCGTGTTGTTTAAACTGCAAGTTCTTCTCAAATTGTGATCTTAAGATTTTGTTGCGCGAAAATACTTGGCTATAAGACGCACCCCAATTTTAGCACTAACTCGCCACCCAAAGACAGATTTTTCTTGAAAAAACCGTGCGCCTTATAACCGAATAACTACGGTAATGATTATTTTCATTTTTTTGTCAATCAATCACTGACATCACTAGTAGCAAAGAATCTCAACAGAATGATTCTCAACCCGATCCAACCTGAGACTGAAAAGCTAAGAGAACGTTTGATATATACAGTACCAACTTAGGTGTGGTATATTAACTCACAGAAAGCACAGAAAAGGCTTCAGATTACATCATACCAAACCCCACCCCCCCTTTTGAAAAATCCTGGCTACGCCCCTGATCGGATGCCGAGTTTGCCAATGGCATACATGTAGCTCTGGTTATGAATACAGTGAAAGAGGCAGAGGAGTTAATGGGGAGGTCGAGGTGGAATCTGTGTCAAGAGTTTAAAACACTTACATGTAGTTTGGCTTCATTTTGAAAATGTGTTGAAGTAAAATACAGTCCAAGATAGAGGGTGAAGACTGACAAAAACACTCAAGCACACCTTTATAATGTTTTGAAGTACAACTCTGCTGTCACTAAGCTACAGTACCGCTCAAAGGTAAGTTGAGAGTCACTCGCGAGTCCCAAAACTTGACTCGAGAATCGAGTCCCGAGTCGAGTTTCACAACTCATGAGTTGCGTCTTTCAAGTTTCGAGTCGAGAAAAATGAGCCTCATGCTTGACTGATCTCTCGAGAAATAAATCAGACAAGCAAAGCGCACTTGTGTGTTGTACATCTGTCGAAAAAGCAAGTCGGATATCAAGTGCAAGTAGTGCTGTTGACGAAATACATGTATGCACACAGTTCCTGTCGCTCCTTTCCTCAAAGGATCAATGAATAATCTGTTGCGATCATGTACAAAACGGCTCTCTTCACAATCGACTTGAACATGCTCGCTTGACTTAAAACTTAAAACCTGAAGCTTTCTTTACCCTGATAATAAGCGTTATTGATCGTTGATTTTAATTAAGCAAAGAGAATGTAATGCCTTGAGAAAGCGATCTCAAATTTACAAAGTTGTGATTTTTTTCAACGGTGCTCCCATCACATTATTGTTCGTATTGGTAAATCATGATTGGTTGCTTTAAATAAAGTGAGGCTGCCTGGTAAGGCAGTTGCATTATGCGCCGATCAAATCGAAACTTCAACATCCCCCCTCTCCCCGGGACAAACACGCGCAAGCCTGACAGTCTGCGCCGGCTCGTTTCAATCCACTGCCTCTTCACTTTACAATACTTCGTGTTTGAAAATAATGGTTGCACGATTTGCGTCAGTTCATGTGCATGGTAAATGTATCTGACAAGTTTTCATACAACATGCAAATGAAGATTTTCATCTTTACTCGATTGTGTCGTGCTTTTGGCTTAAGGAGGCTCAAAATAGTTTCTCCTTTTTCCAAACAAATGAACATATTCTGTTCTTAGGTACAGTTGGGTAATCACATCAAGACAAAATTTGGCCAGGGTATTACAGTGCATTTCACAAAACTTTTGACAGGCAATTTGCGAAGTTCGTTGCAAATTTTATAAGTTCGCTTCGAATCTGAGAATTTCATTACGTAACTGTCAATCAAATGGCGAACTTCGAAACGAACTTGGGAATTTCGCACTGAACTTCGTGGGAATGAGCACTCAACACTCATCAAAAATGCGTTGTCCGCGCAAGCTGTTAAATACTGGTAAAGTACATGTATATTTTCATTTTCAAGAGTCAGTGATTCCTTTGGAATAACGCTGAATTTCTTGAAAGAATATAAACCAAGATCTTGCGTTATGCTGCGGCTGCATGCAGGCGACGAGACATTTTGGGCAAATATTGGAACATTGTCTCATTTCCTGTCCTATTTGAGATGGTCCTTTCCATTCTAACCAGCTTTCAATAATTTTCTGCCGAACAAAACTTGGAATTGCCTTTCCTTGCACGGTGAAGGCACTCATTTCAAAACAACAACCAAGAGCAATGGTGAAATTACTTCGCCACATTCCCACGAAGTTCGGCTTGAAATTCCCAAGTTCGTTTTAAAGTTTGCCATTTGATTGACAGTTACGTATTGAAATTCCCAAGTTCGAAGCGAACTATGAAATTTACAACGAACTTCGCAAATCGCCTGTCAAAAGTTTTGTGAAATGCACTGTAAGGTAATTTAATTTAAGCATTCTATCTTTCTTGTTCTTGTTACTAGCATAAAATAAGGAAAACTCTGTGTTATGTATACCAGTAATTTAATTAAGCAGTCTATGTAGTCCATCAATCCATGTAAGCTCTTTCTGTTTCATATTCTTTTATGTAACGAGGGGGTCCAGGAATTTCTTTTCATGTTGTACTTTGTAATGTATTGTGGCTAAATAAAATGAACTGAACTGAACTGAAGCGTAAGTGGCTTCTTACAAAATCTTTCAAGGAAGTCATACATGTAATTTAAATTAAAACGAGGAAAATCTTCTCTTTTCTCCCTTTGGTGAGGATTTTGCTCTGTAAACGGAGAATAATTAATGCTTTTGAAAACAGTCATAATTTTTTTCTACTTCCGCTTGCGTTGCTATGTAAAGCTACCCATTCTTACGGTGCAATAGCAGTCAGCCTTGCTTTCAAGACACAATTCCACACTGGATACCTTGCTTCGCTAGCCAATCAGATGGCGAGAATTCTCCTAGCTACTAGCTATGCAATTCTCACTGAAAGCCTCCTCTAAGGACAATCTGCTATGCTCCCCTATTTTGCTCTTTTGGAATGTACCTTTTTTGTCATGATCAGGCAATGCAATTTTGATTTCTGGGATTCCCTTAATCCCACTCCTGACACCAGGCTACGTCTGGACTATTCTTGAGCGATACTTGCTTACAGAACTATTACTCAGTGTTCAAGAACAACAGACAGCTCTTTAGCTGCATGCTCAAAAATGCATACAAGTACGAACCATTCATTAATACAATAGACCAATTTCGATATATTAAAATTCAGTCCTAAACAAAACGCATCATCTCAAGGCTCTGGGGAATAAAGAAAAGTATAAGGATTTCTATGAGTTTTCAGAGCGTCGTGATGATGCCTTTTGTTTTAAGAACTGACTTTTAATATATCGAAAGTGGGCAATTAAAACAGCAGAACTTTCTTCATCAGACCTCCAAACCCGGAGCTCTGCCCACTCTTCTATTACTGCTGGTAATAAAAACTAATAAATTTCAAGTATAAAAGAAGCGAAAACTTACTCGGGAAAGAGATGCATTTCCTCGATTTCTCCTAGAAAACCAAACAAGGTCTTCATTTGATCAACTGTGGCATTCTGCGCAATATTTGTCACCTGAATAACCCGCGTAATGGGTTTTTCTGTTCCTGTAGTCATTTTAATGGTAAGCGATGATTACTGGAATGAAAGGAAAGAAAATAATGCCCGTGAATTAACCATCAATGTGACTGACGGCCATGTGCATTGCAAGGAACGAGATGCGCTTCAAAACTCAAGGCCTGGTTACACTCAAAAACTTATGCCCAGTCCCTTCTCCATTTTCAATATGGCGGTTTGGTGAACAAATAATAATTTGAACCAAACTGATGTAGAATGATGAATGAATGGTCAGTGTCAAAGTAATGTTTTGTGAGATGACCGAATACCATCATGACGCTGCTTCAAAGAAGTTTACTGTTATGGACACGAGTAAAGGGTATCTTGCCATCGAAGGCCTTGATATCATTCAATACCGCTA
>NC_090893.1:35838713-35851213 GCF_036669925.1 Montipora capricornis
TCAATTCTTCTTTTCCTTTGCATTTCAAACCTACAGTACATGTAATTTTACTACACGCACAGTATAATTGTTAACTAGACACTAAGTGACCCAATAGTTTTAAGGTCTTGTTAAAGGTAAATTCGGGCGTCTGGCTCATGTTTCTTGAATCAGTGGGGTGTGAAGTATATTTTTCAACAAATATATAATTAATTTTATATAATTATTCTATATATTCTTAATTTTAAAATTACTTTTCTTTGTTTCCTGCTATAATTTGCATGTGAAAATGATTGATGTCTCGTGTCAATCACACTTGAAAGGATAATGGGTGTCAATTGACAGCCTTCATGCGCAATCTACTTCCTTTAATTATTTATTTTTTTTAACGAATTCGCCAAAGGCAGGTAATATTACAATACGACACAAGGTCCCCTACAAGGTAAATTACCCGACCCAACCCCTAAAAGAAAAAAAGATACAAAGCCACCCACTTACAAACAGCCCTTTTACAAAAAAGACAACTTAATAACAAACAAACTACATAAATAGTGTAAAAAAACAGTAGGAACGTATGAAACGTTTCAACATGTACAACTAGTAAATAATTATGTTCAGACGACGACATTTATGACAAACTAAGTCAAAAACATTAATTTTTTGTAAGTCTTTGATAGAAAAATGACTTAAGTTTCTTCTTAAATGATTCTAGCAAGCTTTCAGATTTAATATACTCTGGAATAGCATTCCACAAATTAGAATTGCATACAAAATATGAGTCACGAAACGGGGAGGTTCTAGCAAAATTATTCTTTAGAAAGAGACCTGACAAGCCACGACGGGAATGCCCAGTACAAAATACAACTAAATCATCAAGATTTAAGTTAATTAAACCAGCCTTACACTTAAAGAAAAAGACAATACCTAAGATAGCCAGTAATTAATAGGCAACAGATTAAGTTTAATTACACGCTCCATATACGAGAGTTCACAGTTTTTACAAATGAAACAAGTTGCTCTTCTTTGAATGTTCTCAACTTCAATCATCAGGGTTGCAGATTGAGAGGCCCAGAGTTGAGAAGTGTAGCCCAGATTCGATCGAACTAACGAGACATAGAGCAGCTTCAGTGCATCTTTGCTGAGGTCTCCAGTGCATTTGAATCCAAGCATTTGATTGGCCTTAGCAACAACAGCAGAGATGTGATCAGACACTTTAAGTTGTTGGTGATGACAACACCAAGGTCCTTAATAAAGCGGTTTGGACGACTTCCAGTTGTGATTCCATAAGGTGATACCATCTGTCTGGGCTATTTCTTTTCCTTGAAATTCTTAGATTTAAGCATTTTCATTCCTTCATGGACCATTCTGAAAGAGCGTTTAGATTGTCTTAGATACCAACAAAGTCACTACTCGTATCTTTTATTACTCTAAGACATTTAGAGTCATCGGCAAGCATCACCAGTTTAGAGTGCATGATTACATTCGGGAGGTCATTGATGTACAAATTTAGAAATAAGGTAGGCCCCAGCAAAGATCCTTGCGGAACACCCGATTTTACAGGATTCCAGTTGGAGTAGGAACCATTATAACATCTCGTTGCATGCGGCGGCTAAGGTAACTTTCAAACCATGCAAATAAAGGGCCACAGATACCAAACCACTTTAACTTTTGTAGCAGCTTTTTGTGACAAGCCGAGTCAAAATTAATGCTTTAGCAAAATCTAATAATATCAATCGGTTTCTAATCCAGCATCCAAATGTTTACCAATTTCTTGGTACACGAAAAGAATTTGGGCCACACATTATCTGCCACTTTGGAAGCCATACTGAAGGTTGTAGAGTTGATTCTTGATATGTTTGGTCAATTCATTGGCAACAACATCTTCCTGAATTTTAGATACAACAGGTAGCAGTGAGATTGGTCAGTAGTTGCAGACGTCATCACGTTTGTAACGTGCACCAACGCTGATTGGCTCAGCATAATTGGCTTTCAAGTAGTGGGCGGCATTATTCAGCAGACCATGAACTGCATACAAAATCTTTAATCTCGATTTTCTAGGGCTTTATTTTGACGCCAAAATTACAACTTCTCAGACCTCCTCTCCCAATGGGTTTTAAGAGAATTACAGTATTGCTTCCAAATGAGGAATTTTTCGTTTGTATTGGGAGACTGATTTTATAGCACTTTTTTTGCCCAAATTAAGTATGAGAGGAGAGTTTCAACTTTGGTGTGTGATATTTCCTTCAA
Organism: Montipora capricornis; assembly: GCF_036669925.1. Taxonomy (NCBI): domain Eukaryota; kingdom Metazoa; phylum Cnidaria; class Anthozoa; order Scleractinia; family Acroporidae; genus Montipora; species Montipora capricornis. The sequence goes on from NC_090893.1 coordinate 35,840,940, forward strand.
TTAGTAACATATCAAAAATTCCTCACACGATATTGGAGTGCATTCATCTGTGACTAAGATACAGCAAAGTGTGGTTGTTTTCACGATCAAGCGAAGGGGTAGGAGCTTCTGCAGCAGACTCATTTGAGTTTGACGCCCCAAAACTAAAAGGCAATATTGAATACCAAAACACTAAAACGTCATTCAAATAATTCAATCTATTTGTTTTAATGTGATATACAGTTTGACCCTATACAATAAATAGCGACACAACAAATTTCTTTTTTTTGATGGACACCTCATTTTCCTTTACCGAGAACTTACAGTACAGGCCACCTTGATGTTTCATTTTAATGTTCTGCCATTAGTAACTTAAGATCTTGAGAGAGCTGAATTGAGCAGAAAATGATGTCAAAGACTTGCTACATGTACCAGTAGTTTAAGAATGCAATGCGTGTGTACGCGGTTGAATTAATATGCAGCACAGGAGTTTCGGGCTTTCAGACATTTAATCTTGTGTTCTGCGTATATGTTGCAGTTAATTCTATTTTCAACTAGTTAGTTTTTTTTAACTACAGCTGTAGGTGATTTTATTTCCAACTAGTAAGTTTTTTTCTAACTAGGTGATTTTATTTTTAACTAGGTAATATTCTTTAACTAGGTAAAATTTTTCTGGTGCTATTGAAGGCCAACAAATTTTAGTGATTAAGGTCAAATGCTCAGCTGAGTGATTTGGGTTACTGAACACTTATTTTGAATGATTGGCTTTCATGTAAGGTTAGGGAGACTGCCTGCCTTTTAGGAATTAGGGTTAAGCTTTCAATATTAGTGATTAGGGTTACGCACCATTTTATTTGAAACAGTTAGCATACCAGGAGGCGTATGACAACTGCAGACTGTCTATAAATAATTATTGCTGATATTTTAAACAGTATTTAAGTCTAAGCACCCATTTGATTAGCACTGATAAGCAGTATTTAAGTCTAAGCAACCATTTTAAAATAGTTAGCTTTCAATAACTGAGTTAGGATTAGTCTGCAGTCAGTGTACAAGTGTGAGACACTGTCACACTGCATTCCATGCATGGGATTGGCATGTATTTTAGTGATTGGAGTAATCAATTATCTGAAGTGTTTAGTCTAAAACAACCGTTGTCTTGGTCATTGGGTTAAGAATATTGGTCCCTGGTTATTGGAAGTAAAGCATTCTTTCACTTGTAGGATAAAGGTGTTAGATTGTAAAGAAGCTGTGGTGCTGTGTCGGTGGGAAAGTGAAGTAAAAGAAAGGGTTTATCAAGTGAAGTTGATATGGGAAATTGACCACTGTGAAGAAATTTGAAAGCTGGCATTTTGATTGTTAGCCCTTCCTCAGAGCTAAACCCTTTTTTTGTCTTTCACATAGTAGGACTACTTTTCGAAATGAAAAAACAGTGATATTTTTTTATGATTCCTTTGGAAATATAACTTGTTTAATACAAGATTGATAAATATTTCTCTCTCAGATTTTCAATTAACAAGAGCAGTATACTACCGGAAAGTAACTACATTACAATAATGTTACAATGGTATTATTATTTGGTACTGTTACAATATGAATAAACTTCAATTTTACCTTGAAAGAAAATATGTTTACTTATTTTGCAAAATGGCCTGTTTACATGCTACAGATCCAGTCTAGTGGGAGAAATAAGTGATTGGAGTTTTCCAAACTTGGTCACTACTCGGGCAGAATGTATTTTTTTTATATCAGTCACTTTTCCTAAAAGCAACTACTGTTTTTCACACTTGTGTCCTCTGTGAGAAATTCGACTGTTTACTTGGGACAAGATTTGAAACAGTTCCCATTTTAGAGCTACTTTCTTGATCTTTGCCGTTGCTGTAAGCCCATTTCTTTTAAGTTATCATCTGATGTTCCCAGTTTGTTAATTGTTTCTGCTCAGATCGATCTTCATTTCCTGACAGGCCGGGTTTCTTCTCTGTTTTTCTTTCAAATCTTTTCAATTCCTGTATTTTTCCATAGAATTCGATTTAATTTACGCTATTGCATTGGCGTGACTCCTCCATTTTATCAGTGCTACAAGATTTACAACATGTGCATGGCTCTGGTGTCCAAATGTGAATAAATTAAAGTTTGGACCGAGAGTGGCCTGGGATGAATAATAAAATATTTAATTATAAATTATGGTGAGAGGTTTGCTTGAGTTGCTCGTGTGGTCAAGTGGATAAGAGAGTGGACAGGAGATCTGGAGAGATAGGGGTTCAAATTCAAGTTCGGGTGAGTGAAAAAGAAAGTCTTGACAAGTATGGATTGTCTGTCAGAAGTGCTGTAGAAGGGGGTGGGCATAAGGGATATCCAAGGGGGGAGGTAACTGGAAGGTAAGGTGGGATAGATCCGTGAAGGATGGGTGGGGTAGGATAGGGATAATGGGGGAAGGTAAGGGACGGGTAGGACAAGTAGAACGGAGAAGAGCAGAGTTTCGTTCTTTTTTCATACCCCCTAAAAAACCAAGCCCCTGTTTTTTAACTACACCCCTAAAAAAGGAAAATCCCTTTTTTAGACAGTTGATTAAAAAAAAACCTAGTTTAAAAAAATTACCTAGTTTAAAAAAATTACCTAGTTAAAAAAAATTAACTAGTTAGAAAAAAAAATTAACTGAAATGAAAAATTAACTGCAACATATATAATAAGGTGTATTTACACTAGTCTAGCAAGTAAATGGCATCACTTTTCCCTAGATCCAACCCAATCGGTCAGTTTTGAACGTAACTAATGGCAGACTGTGAAATCCAAAACTTACACTCAAAGTTATTACACAGCCTTTCAATAAAAATTAAAGCTCAAAATTTTGCCAGTCAGGTGTTAAGCAAACACAGTTTCAGAATGTGACGTGATTTTTTTTTTGTTGTTGTAGAAGCCTTAATTTCTTATTTCCATAAATTAAGCTGCCTGTATGTCGATTGAGCTGACCAAAGTTCATACATGTGTGTGTGTGGACTGGTTCAGATTTAAATTAAAATTTTGTAATGGAACATTAACCCATTGATTCCCAGGGGTTCCCCATTGACAAGTAAAATTGTCTGGCGTTTGACAGAGTAAGATACTAAGTCTGGCCGGTTTGGACGCCAAAGGGTTAAAGCTCTATCTCTTACACCCATTTGCCATAAGTACCTATTTCTTATGTTCTTTTCAAAAGCTACCTGTGCCAAGTAGCAGAGATGTAAAGCCAACTTAGCTGCTTAAAATCACCTTTTACATTTTTTTGTCTCCAGGGCCACTCTTAAGTGGAGAATATGAGATGCAAGATCCAAAATCACCAGATGAGATGTAAGTCAAAGCAAGGGGGGACTAACAATGACAGCATGTTTTAGACTCTAATTCCACCACCTTTCATAAGTTGATCATTGACATTTTAATGTGCAATTTTATTAGAAACTTGAAGCAACCTACGTTGACAGTCCCTCCCATAATGTTTTGGTTCAAATTTTTCTTGGTTTAAAATTATTTTTTAAACCAGCTTTCAATTTGGATTTTTCTTTGTCTAATCAATTTTCAATAATAAACTGAAACAAAGAAAAATTCAAATTGCACACTAACAGGAAAAAACCACTAACAGTATAAAAAATTAATACCTATGCAGACTGCAGAACAGACGTGTAATGGAGACACTTTTAATGATGTATGAATAATATAATTATGTTGTAGTTAAAAGTTTTTCTTGGTTAAAAACTTTTCAAACTAGTTTGTTCTTTACCTTCCTTTCTTTCACATGATATGATAATATGATAATGTCTATAGCCTGGTTCAAACATGCGACACAAGTGCGAATGCAAGGAAGTACATGTGTGAACTACCTAATCGCAAATGCAAATACAAACGCAAGCACCTACCCAAGAAATGGAACAATGTCCACTTTGTTGCATTTGCATTCACGCTTGTGTTTGCATTTCAAGTGTGAATCGTAGGGGAAACACAAATGCAAATGCAAGGTAAAAAAAAACACATAAGTTCATTCTCATCCATCATCTTGGAAAGAGGACTGAAACTGCGCCTTGGTGACTTACGTCCTTTGCATTTGTGTTGGACGTGTGAACTTTGTTTGCCTTTGCATTTGTGTTAACTTTGCATTAGCGGCGTACGTGTCAACCAGGCTTATACAAACTAGTCTGAAAAATTTTTAACCAAGGAAAGAAATTCTAACAATAACATGCCCATTATATATGTGATAATGAATTACTGAGTCACACATGTACCAAGGACTAAACCATACAAACTAGATATCCTTGTCCATGTTAAACAAGAAGATTGAGAGGTCAATTTGTTGGGCTCAATTCTTCCCTTGAAAGGACTAATTAACCCTTTCACTCCTGTGGGGTTCCCCATTGACGAGTAAAATCGTTTGGCATTAGACAAAGTAAAATCTATACAGGAGTGAAAGGGTTAGTGTTGTGTTTAAAATAATTAGAAGTTGTGATGTCATGATGTTACCTTTTTACACCAATTTAAGTAGGGGCATATCTGCCAAATACATGTACATGTAGTATCCAGTATTGTGTATTAAATATCCAGTATCTACATGCATAGTAGTTTTCAGTTTATTTAGAGTTTTCAAGTATAGTTATCAAAATAGTTTCAAACGGTGTGAGAGTACATTTATATAAAGCAAGACAGGATATTGATATTAAAGAGGTATTCATTACAAGTATTCTTGGATTGCCACTCTGCATACGGCGTGTGGGTACAGAAAACGCAGTGTTTTAGATGTTTCAATAATGTTTACACGGTAAGTGGTAACAAAGATAATGCTGTACACTGTAGGGCATAATAAAAAGTTTGCAGTAAGTGCAGGGAACAAAATTGTTAGGTCTAAGAATCATGATGGGAAAAAAGAGAGGTTCTTGTTGTCCACCATTTTGAAGTATGCTTCTGTCCCTTGGCATGTAACAATAATGACATTACAGTTTTAAGCTTAATAATGATTATTATAGTAATCATAGATAAAGCACTCTGGGTCAATTGAATTCTTTAGCCTTCCGTGATACATCAGTCCTTAGAGGCTATTCAGAAACAGGCATTAATAAATTATGGTCGTTAAATATCTTCGTTCTTGGTCTGCTATACACAGTCACCTTTAAGTTAGAAAAAGCTGGCATTGACATGCTACGCACATGTAATGGGGAAAAAAAGGAAAATTGTCATGATTATTAACTTCATTCAAAACCTGAAGCCTAACAACCCACTCTACTTACATGTACCAGTTGTACTGTAATTAATAGAGTACAGCTGTAGAATCACATAGATTTAATTGTGATATTAGATCATCTACGTCTACATGACTTTGTAGAACTTGCCTTGGTTTTGTTTGGGTTTAGAACCTCAGACTACAAAATATGAGAGTCAGGCTGTGTCAGTGTTCTAACTACATACCTACTAAAACTAAAGCCGAGATCATTCTGACTTTTCTTAAAGAATCACTGCATTATTTATCAGCCTCTCTCCTCTTTTTAGTCTTGGTCTGCAGTCTGCATTTTTACATAAAGTCTTCCTTTTCCGTTGACTGCTATCGAAAAGAGTTTCTCATGAGCTTTTAAATTTGCAGCGTAAATGTGAGTTGCATTGATCGCAATGGAAATGTAACAGCAGTGAGGGGAAAAGTAGGAGACAACTTGTTATACTTGGCTCACCGCTATGCAATCGAAATGGAAGGTATGTTTAATGAAAATGGCAATATTTGGTTTTGCGATCCAAATTAGAGCCCTAACTCATTGACTCAGGGACTAGTTAGGAGTGCAACTGACATGTGACTGATGTTTTTCTAAAGTCAGAAGATTTTACTCTTCAGTGGGAGGCAGTTCAGAAGTCAATGGGTTATTAAGCCTTTGAAAAATGGAGTTAAAGCCACACTGACAGTTTGTGTAGGTGACTTTTGTTCCAGATATTTGTCATTTGGCATTAAGGGCCATTTAGGGGTCTGACATGATTGGTCTCACATCTCAACAGAAAAACAGGCCAAATTAATGGTCAAGGAGAAAACGCAATTTATGTCTCTCTCTCTGTTTTAGATGCAAGAGTGGATATTTCACCACATTTTTCTATGATTCTTTTTCTTTGCAGAATAGACCTTTTCGGCTTGTACATTTTGTTTTCCCAATACAGATCATGTGATAATACTCAGGTGGTTTGGTCTTTTGTTTTGTTCATTAAAATGAGGGCATGCAAGCATGAATATGCCAGCATGCACTCTTTTTAATGAACAAAACAAAGGACCAAGCCTCCTGAGTATTATCACATGATCTGTATTAGGAAAACAAAATGTACGAGCCGAAAAGGTCTATTGGGTCAAAAAACTCGTCACTTGGAACATTTACATGTAGCCTGGGCTCTTCAGTTTTCAATGCTTTATCTGTGTGTCGTTCTTTTTTTATCCCACATGAGTTTTTTTTTTTGTTTCATTTTCCCAAAGTTTGTACATGTAACTGTTTCTCTTCATTTAACTATAATATTGTCTTAGGAGCCTGTGAAGCTTCCTTAGCATGTTCGACGTGCCATGTGTATGTAAAAGAAGACTATCTTGATCAACTTCCAGAACCAGATGAGAAGTGAGTACATGTTGAAATTAGCCATATTTTTCTGCTGCGGTACAGTAATTTCGAAGATGGTAAGTGAAACATTTTAAACTCTCTTTGTAATTTGCAGAATCAAACTTTTAAGAAGTCCTTTTTCTTTATTCCTTGACTAAACATCATTTACTTCCAGAAATGCAAGAGACAAAATTACATATATGTCATGAGGATTGCAGCAAAGTGAGATGCTTTTGGCGAACAACAAAAAGTTTCCCTTTAAGTCCTGAATTCAACTAAATGTACCAAATAAGCTTAGTTCCTGGGCTTCTGATAGGATGCAGAAAAAATAACGATTACGCGAAATTTTTTGGCCAATACTGCATGCGTGTTAACATGCGTTGATTATGCAGAAATTACACCGGATTTTCCGGAAACTTAAACAATTTATAGAACTAATAATTAGGCCAGTCCAATGTATTTACCTGCTTATGGTAACTCAGGACTGGAAATCGCGGCCAATCCAGTCGCATTTGCGCACAGATACCCCAAGCTAACAATGTAATTTGAGCATCACGATCAGTTAAGGATGGTGCCTACTAATTCAAAGGTATTTTTGCCCCCGTTTATGATTATGTGGAAAATGTACCGCACACCGGTGGCTCAGTTGGTTGAGTACCAGGCTGTCACACAGGAGGTCGTGAGTTCAACTGGACCAACACTCAGGGTCTTTAAATAACTGAGGAGAAAGTGCTGCCTTTGTAACTACATCAGTGTGCAAATGGTTAGACTTTCAAGTCTTCTCAGATAAGGACAATAAGCCGGAGGTCCCATCTCACAACCCTATAATGTCTATAATCCTGTGGGACGTAAAAGAACCCACGCACTTGTAGCTAAGAGTAGGACACGTAGTTCCCGGTGTTGTGGTCTGTCTTTTGTTCAGTATCATGGTGTGGAGGGTGAAAAAAGGGGCCACAGTAATTGGCGCAAGCTGTTGTGGCGCGGTAACAACTTGACTGTCACAGTCTGTAAATCAAAAAAACAAAAATAAATCAAATCATGAAGATCTTAACAAGTGTTATTGAAATCAAAAAAGACAATTCGGGGTAACCATGCATTTTTCAAAGGGCTCTTGAACAGCAAAGGCGGCCTTTGTTGCCTTTCTCCAGATGGCCAGCGTGAAACCCCGCCATCTTTGAAGTTGCAATGTTATGCTCAGTGAGGAATGAATCAACGATGAAATGATATATGAAATGGATCATATATAAACTGTGGATATGAAGTCAAGTGAAGCTATGATCCTCGCTATGTTCCTCACGGGAACATTGGAACCCACAAATGACCAGCTCCCAATGCCAGTGGCCTCATAGGTCAGTTGGTTAGAGCGTCGCACCGCTATCGCGAGGTCATGGGTTCAAACCCTGTTGAAGTCCTAAAATTTTCAGGCTTCTTTACGCAATTGCAAAAATTGCGTTCATAAATGCGAGGATGATGGCTTCACTTGATCAAAACTTTTATGCTGAGCAACATTTGCCGCATTCATTTCTAAGGTATATCTGAGGATTACATTACCAAAAATAACACAGGCGGCACATACCTATATAGCGTAAATAAGAGACTGCTCCTCCCACCCCCTACCCCTGAGATGTTACCTTTCTCACGCTTTCTGCCATCTTAAGAAACTGGAATGCCAGTGCTAGCTCCCAGTTCTACTCTTGCCCCATGTGGAGACAGGACCCAAAGTCAACATCAGTCAAATGCACCACTCCCAGGGGACAGATTGTTGTTCAAAAGCCCTTCAATGCCCGTATAATCCCCCACTCTTGTCTGGTACCTGGGGGTGGGGGTGTCAGTTGACGGGTGCATTAATGTAAGGTGTAAATATTGTTACATGTAGGTTGGGGTAATTCTAACTTTATCCCCAATTAGGAAAGGACAAAACACGGATACTGGGTCCGTGGACCAGTTCTATCCCTATTTATTTTGCTAAAAAAGTGTCCCAAAGCATATCAATGAGCTTTTTAACCTTAAACTTCAAACAAACTGTTAAGTGCTCCAGGGAAGAATGGAAGGGGGCCATTTGGATTTTACTTGATCCATGAATGGGATCAAATACACCCACCTACATTCATTTTCCGGTGTGTAAAAAAAATTCAATTCTGCGACACTCTACAGTTCCATCAAGTAAGGCTATGATCCTCACAGTTATGAACACAATTTAAACAATTGGGTAGAGAAGGTTGAAAAATTCAAGACTTCAACAGGGTTTGAACCTGTGACCTTTCAATACTGGTGTGATGCTCTAACCAACTGAGAGCGCTATGAAGCCACTGATGTTGGGAGCTGGTCATTTGTGAGGTCAAATGTTCCCATAATGAATGAATCTATGAACGAAATGATATATGAAGTGAATCACATTTTGAACTGCGGATATGAAGTCAAGTAAGGCTATGATCTTGTACTTGTACATCTTCATTGCCGGGACTTTAAGATCTTCAGTTCCCACGGCCTGCTCCCGTCTGACCTTGTAGCTCAGTCGGTAGAGCGGCGGAGATCTAAACCGAAGGTCTTGGGTTCAATTCCCACCCTGGTCAGAGTTTTTCTCTGTCCTTGTGTGGGCCCATTTCCATCAGTAGGGCTAATGCTCACATGGTTCATATGGTATAGAAATCTAGCATTTCACATTACACTCTATTCAGTTATCTATGATCCTCACAGTTATGAACGCAATTTTAGTAATTGGGTAGAGAAGCCTGAAAAATCCAGGGCTTCAGCAAGGTTTGCATGATGAACCTGTGACCTCGCAATACCGGTGCGATGCACTAACCATCTGAGCTATGAAGCCACTGATGTTGGGAGCTTGTCATTTGTGACTTCAAAATAATGTTCCCGTGATGAATGAATCAACGAACGAAATGATATATGAAATGAATCACAATTTTATTGAAGTGCAGAATGATATAAAATCAAGTAAGGCTATGTGTTCCTTAAAGTTGTCCAGTTTCAACATGCCACTTTCAACATTACCCAATCTAAACATTGTCACAAAGTGATCACATTCCCTTTGTCACAAAATCGTTTTCTCTAAGGTTAATTAATTAATTAACATGCATTGGGACACTCTTAACAGAATAATAATAATAATAATAATAATAATAATAATAATAATAATAGGGGTCCTTTCCCTTCCAATTTTGATCTGTGTAAATTAATAAGTTATGTTGGTGTAAAACTCTTCATGGTTGTCTACTATAACATACAAACGTTCGAGTTTTGAAAAAAAATTGGGAGTGCAAAACCCAAGGGGGTTAGCCATTGGGAAAATGACATCTCAACCCTCAAAAACCCTAGTTTTGATTTGAAATTTACCTAGTTTAGATTTAAATTGACCCTAATAAAAAATTGGCCTTTAACATATTCAGATTTTACAGAGTTAACTTGTCACCAGTACCCGTTAATTTGATTTGTTTGAGGGAGGAGGGGGGGGGGGGAGTACCAACAACAAAACAGAGACGATCTTTCTTTGATGTATTTTCAGAGAAGATGATATGTTAGATATGGCTCCATTTCTCCAAGAAAACTCAAGATTAGGTGAGTAAATGTTTGGTATCTGGGGTTAAGTTTCATATGATTGTGAACTTTCATGTTGGTGCTACTTAACTGTTTTTGCATTAATGGTGCTAAAGTTGGTGGAAGCCCTGAGAATGTTGCAGGGAATTATGTTTTGACAATAAAATA
>NC_090893.1:35866213-35883713 GCF_036669925.1 Montipora capricornis
AAAAAATTGGTTCATCTGAAATTCGTCTCTTAAGAGAGGACCCCAAAACCTACTGTAAAAGGGTGGTCACTGACTTAGATATTGCCTTCAGCCCCTCCCCAGTCTTAAATCCGTTCCTACGCCGCTGCCTTAAAACACAAAAGTATCAAGTCAATTTAAGTCAGTAAGTTTATTCTTCATGTGTACCCTTACAGTAAGTTTTTTTTTAAACGTTTTATTATTGCTGTATTAAAACACAAATAATTACAAGAACGATACAAACAATAACGTAGTTACTAACGTTTACACTACCCACTCACACTATATCGCTTATTACGAATTTTCATTACATTACATGACATTCACAGTTAGCTAGATCTAATTAAGGGTATGGTTGATAATAAAAAACCCATTATAATTTCTACGGATAAATTTACATATCAGTATATGTGCATATAATATTACTTCTCTGGGTTGTTATCCGTCAAGAAGGATGATTACCTCAGCAAGCCTGTAAACTTTCATATTGTAAGTATTTAACCAACAAATAACAGAAAGCAAGGTTTTAGTGTTGGCACAGCTGATTAGAAGATTCTCAAGAGTTTTTTCGTGATCTCCACAAAAAGCACATAGCGGAGCGGAAGGAACTAAATTCATTTTATATGGGATTTCATTAGTGTAAAGAATCCGATTTAGGCGGAATTTTGTACTGAAAGGCTCTCGTTCTGGTGTCAAGAGTGACTCGACCCTGTAGTTGATAAATATTTTTCCAGTCTATAATACCAGAGATCTTATATAAGGAATTAAACTTAGATTGGGCAGTTGGAGGAACCTGGATTCATTTGGCCAGGGATGAAACGATTGACTTAGAAGTTTATCTTACTTATATCAGTTATATCTGCACTTGCTGTCACGGCATTTAAGTCCATTTTGTGTAATTTTATCAATTACTCTTCCCTATTCACATCTACTTGCTATGACACTTAACGTTAACCCAGAAATTGACAAAAATTACTTCTAAACAGCAAAAATCATATCCTGCGAGCAGTCTCCTTTTATGCTCTCTAGCCAGACTCTTTTCGCAGGGTACACAAAATTGAAATCAAAGCTTCGTAACAAAACATGTCTGACATGTTATAAACAACAGAGACAAACTTTGAGAAAAATCTAAGGCTGACGGAATTCAGTTTTCAAAAACCCCAGTTGCAATCAGTCCATTTTAATCTTCTTCAATTATGTCCATCCCTGCCTCCTTTTCTATTTACTGTTTCATTCAAGCCTTCCTTCGTTGTTTTTTAAGTAGGTATTTTTACTGGGTTGCCAGTATGGCAATCCCAGTCGGAAAATGCGTAATATTTCTCGGGTTTTATTTTTATTTTTTCTGTATCATGAAAAGTCTTGGCTGCCACTCCCCTGCTAAGTGGTGTCTTTGTGCATAGAGTCTTCGGTGCGTATTTTGTTAGGTTTGTGGGAGCTGGGGTAATGCGTAGATTTCTCTGGTGCACACAGGAGAACATTTAATTAATCTGCAATTGCGTCGAAAGTCATTGTAACGCGAATGGCGTTTTAGTGGAACTTTAAACAAAATATACCCTTATGGAGCTCAATTGGATAAACAAGACAGGCGGTGAAAAATAAATATCTGGAGTCTTAAAAGCGACGAGTAATAGACTTCGACAACAATCTTTCCCCCGTCGAGCCGAAATCAAAGTGGGCTGTTATGTACAACACTGAAACCAAATGAATTCTCTGGTAACTCAGTATGGGTTCAACAAAGACAGAGAAGGAATCTATAAAGTGGATCTGTGATCTCTGTTGTCTGGTCAACTCTGCACAGTCTTCCGGTAACGATTGGAAATTTCACTAATTCAGTGGCGTTCAAAGTCATTGTAACATGAATGGTGTTTTAGTGGATCTTTAAACAAAATATACCCTCATGGAGCTCAAGAATGGAACGTCAATTGGATGAACAAGACAGCGGTGAAAATTAAATATCTGGAATCTTTAAAGCGACGAGTAATGGTCTTCGACAATAATTTCATTTTTCGCCGTTGGATATCAAGTGAGCTTTGTTTCTAACATTTTACTAACTTGGTATTATATACAACACTGAAATCAAATGGCAATTTTCTAATGGATTTAACAAACATTGAAGGAATCGAACGCCTTGAATGTATCACAGTGTTTACTGAAGTCGCATCTTAGTTGTCTGGCAATTTACATTATTTGAATGAAACCTTGTTGTCTCTTCTGTGCTTCATTATTTACGGTCAAGGTTCTTTCGAAAAGGGTTTGATGTGAACTTTCAAACATTTATTTAATTGCATATGCTTTGTGACACGGATTGTCAGGAAGAGTTTTTGCCTCTAATAGCAAATATATTGTTTGTTTCAATAAATTTCTCGCTGGAAAAGATTTTTGTGATATTTCCAGCCTTTGTAAATTTTAATATCATGTTGTGTAATTTTCGAGCTTAACAAATTTGCATACCTCGGTTGAAATGTGATACGGGAGGATTTATGTGGTAGTGCTCTGAAAGCAGTGGTGCATAAGTCACGAAAATAAACAGGTCTGTTGGAAGCGTGCTTGAGTTTCAACAAAATGAGCCCCAAAATCAGCGAAAATTGTGACGCAGATGAATAAAGTAGCTGCTATTTCCAAAACGATGGAATTACCTGGTGATAAATAACCTCATCTTAGAGAGTAAATTTTTGACTTTGCAGAAACAATGGTCAACCTCAAGAGTTAGGCGATTGTGTTCTTTGTGTTAAATTCGCACATTTCTTATCAAACTTTATAACAATTGAAAGAAAAAGAAAACGGACAAAAACAAAAGCCTTGTATAATTCACAAAGGCAGAATCCTTTTCCAGCGAAAATTTTATTGAAACAAACAACATATTTGCTCTTAGAGGCGAAAACCTCTTCCTATTTCATTGCGTGCGTGAAGACAAGAAACTCAATTGTGTCAAATTATCAGATACTTCAGGTAAATACTGCTCACTTTGATGTCGTCTCGACGGGCGATAGATTGGTGTCGAAGTCCAGTACTCGTCGCTTTTGAGATTCATGCCTAGTTTATCCAACTGACTTTCCATTATTGAGTTCCATAAGGGTATATTTTGTTTAAGGATCCACTAAAACGCCATTCGCGTTCCATGACTTTCGACGCCATTGCAGGCTAAGTTAATGATTCTACTGTGTCCACCAGAGAAATCTACGCAGTTCCACTACCCTCTCGATCCTAAGAAAATACGCGCAGAAGGCTCTATACACAAAGACACCACTTACCAGGGGAGTGACAGGCCGACACCGACACGGAAAAAAAAAAAAAAGAAAAAAACAAACTAAACGCAGACCTCGACTGGGTTTGCCCATAGGCAACCCAGTAATCACTGAACCCAACCAATCAACCATTGATAACTACCCAAGTGTGAGACCTAATTACCTTTCAAAATGTCGCTTAGTTCTTAGATCTTTCTGTTATTAATACAACATCTAATTAATCTATGCCCAATAGCATCAGACCACAATATGACGCGCAGAGTGCTACAGCCGGGATATGTATATATTTTTAGATAGATTAGCCCGCAAACAGTCTTCTTCGATACTCTGAGAGTACAACGTTGCTATATTACCAAAATTAAGTTTCTTTATTTTTTATTCTCCTTGGATGCGGCTTGAAAGCCTGATTTCGTAATATGCCTTCTCGCCTTCCTATTATAAACTGACTAAACTACGTTGATCACTAGTAAAGTGTTTTTGCGTTAGCCTTGAGTTTATTTTATCAAGAATAGCCACTGGTGATTTTATCGACATGTTCACCGAAAGAGGCAGGTCAATTTCTTTCGTTCCTTTCCACCGGGGCCGCGAGGACTGATGATCGACAAGTCAGTCATTTAAATCTACAGCGGAGCCAGAATTCAGCCAATATTACAAAACGCTGAGTAAAGTGGTCTTAAATTGAGCTACCTGTGCAGGAGTACCCAACGACACAATTTTCAGAATTGACCTGTTATTAACCAAAACGCTTGCTTAGTGGCTGAGAAGACGTTTTTGATTAATATTTAACTTCCGTGGGAAAAAAATATGCGTTCTTCACTACCAGCAAGCTATGAATGTACTAGTAAAAGATGCCAGCCAGGATTTATGTTCATCATCGTTTTCCCAGCCAGTAAACAGATTCTATATCGATTTTCCCAGCAATTTTTATGGGTCCCCGGCTTTTGCCAGCCAAGAGTAGTCTGCGTGATGAATAGCCGTGTGCCTGACAATCCCTTCTTTGCATTTCTTTTGATATATTTACACATTTTAAGTTCTTCGACATGTGTCACTTTACAATTGGTGTTTGACTTGAGGAAAAAGCCTCAAACATTTTGTATTGATTTTTGTTTACTTTATAGAGAATTCAACGGGAAATTGCCGAAATTTAAGCGAGATGCTTTATGTTTAACGCGCAAAAAGATATATTCACCAGCGTAATCCCCACCGGAAAAAGAAGTTTCTATCTTGCCCGCGAAGCCGGGCAGAATCTTTACGTGATGAATAGCCGTGTGCCTGACAATCCCTTCTTTGCATTTCTTTTTATATATTTACACATTTTAAGTTCTTCGACATGTGTCACTTTACAATTGGTGTTTGACTTGAGGAAAAAGGCTCAAACTTTTTGTATTGATTTTTGTTTACTTTAAAGAGAGATCGAACAATAGAATTCAACGGGAAATTGCCGAAATTTAAGCGAGATGCTTTATGTTTAACGCGCAAAAAGAAATATTCACCAGCGTAATCCCCACCGGGAAAAGAACTGTGCCTTTGTCTTGAATATGGTCCTAGGCCAGTTCCTCAAGACCTCAAGTGCAATATTTGTTCCCAATGTGGACTTCTCGTCAGGTGAACAATGATCAAATGCATGGTTGTGCACGCAATCAACAAGCGTGTTCAGTATTCTGGAAAATTTCTCTGGAAGTTCAGCTTCTTGGAACGATCCGTGAAATTTCAGGATAAGTGGTGGACGTAAACATTTGACGATAAACTTTCATTTTTCTCTTCTAACCGTTTATACCCATCCGGTTGAATTCCAAGATGGTTGCTATCCAATTTACATCCTGAACAAATGGGAATGATAGCGAAATTAACGTAATTGTAATAACGAAAAGTTATATTTAAACAGATATTTTTTGCCTCTCTTTTTTCTAGCTATGTCTGTTTAAATAAAAGAAACGTGTATTTTTGAAGTTCGGGTTATAGACAAAATGTAGATTGAAGTGATCATCGCACTTAAATGGATAATTAAAGCAATAGTCTCTTCAGTAGACACCTACATAGATTGTCCAGTTAAGTGCGACGATCACTGCTAGTCCTTTCACGAGAACACATGAGCTCAACAAATTGACCTGATCCCAACTGAGTAGCTTCATAGCTCAGTTTGGAAGAGCATTGCACCGGCATCGCAGAGATCATGGGTTAGAATCCCGTTGGATAGAATCCCGTTTAAAGCCACTGGGTTTCGCCTCATGGTTTAAAACCCGACAAAACATTCCTTTCACGGGAACAAATGAGCCCAACAAATTAACCTGCTCACAACTGTGTGGTTTCATAGCTCAGTTAGTAGAGCATTCCACGGGCACAGTAGACGGGCCATGGGTTCGAATCCCGTTAAGCCACCTGAATCTTTCAGGTGTCTATACGAGAGAATGGGGAGTTTAAGCAAAGACGACATGCTACGGGAACGCCACTGAGCAAGAATATTTAACAATTATTCCATGAGCGCGCGTTGGATATGAGATGATAAATAGCCAACGAGGCGCGTAGCGCCGAGTTGGCTATAACCAGTCTCATATCCAACAAGCGCAAATGGAATAATTATTTTATTAAATTCCTTTAAACTCCAAAAGTTTAGAAAGTACGAAATACGAGCGAAAAAAGCGAGCAAATCCGAGCGAAATCAAAAAAACTTGATGAGAACCGATGCGATGTCGTGTAACACCTTGTGGTCAGACAGACGCAGGCTCGTCACAAAAACATTTCTTACCTTTTCGCGTACTTCTAAACGTCGGAATTTAACCCAGCTGTCCAGAAAAACTTTTTCTTTTTTGCTTTCTTCAGAGAGAAATTTCGCTTTCCGGCGAAAAAACTTTTAGCTTGGCAACACTTAGATCAATCATTTACCATATAAGGTCAAACCAAGGTATATGAGCTGATAACCGAGATTGAGTAAACCAATCAGAGCACGAGAATTGCATTATCCCAGGTTGAGAATTCAATAATATTGGTTAATATTGGCACGTGCAACACAAATTTCCGTGTATTTCTCTGCAGTACTCCACGAAACAACAACGTGAAATCACCATGTTTTTATAGGTTTTGAAGACAACGTGAGCATATAACAAAGAAACATTCATTTTCTGTTTTGAATTCAAAACCGTTCGTACCCACCCAGTTACACGATAGTGCGCCTGCATTGTACAAGGTGAACAAGACGAAATAATCGCGAAATACTTGCGATAGCGCTAAGTTATATTTTGGACTAACGCTTTCGATGCCGTAGCCGTCGTCTTCGCTTAAACTCCCTAATATCTTAAATTGTCCGGATAAGTGCGAAGATAACTTCTACGTTTGATTTGTTTATGCATATTTAACTGCAAACATCATTTACAGTGCAACTCGCCTTACCGTGGCCACCCAAAAAACTTTCACATTTGACAATTACGTGTAAACACGTCAACTCAACAACCCATGCAACGATGTTCAACTTACAATTGAGCGAACTTTGCAAGTAGGCGGGATTGTCAATCAAATTCACACATCCTGATTGGCGGACAATTCGTAAAAAAACTGTTAGGTGGCCACGGTAAGGCACGTCGCACTGTAAGTGTAGCAATAAAAAAGGTTCACTCCATATTCTGAATACACTTACATATACCTCGATTGTGATCGAGATATATCTTTCAGCTGAATCGCTCAGCTTTTGTCGGTCTTTTAAAAAACTCCTTAATAATTCATGAGCAAATGAGCTTATCTAATCAGGTTACCGATAAAACATCACGTTAAGAAGCTTCAAAGACCGATAAAAAAACACTCCTCATAAGAAATCTTTATGTAAAGCATACTATAATGGCATGGCATGGCATAGCTTGTTTTTCTTATATGCTAATATTGTCCCCTCAGAATGGACTCCAGAGGGACGCGCTTTTGGAAGAATGTCTTTGAAGCCGTTCAATGAATTCGCAGGTTGTTTTTTATGTAATGTTTAATAAATGAGCAGGAGTGTTTTATCAAGTTTAAAACACGAGGCGCAGCCGAGTGTTTTAGGACTTGATAAAACATGAATTGCGAATTTATTGAACGGCTTCAAAAGCTTTACTGTACATCTATCCATTCTAACAGTAATATTTTTTATCAGATAGAAAGACACTCATTAAACATTGATTTCTTTTGAATTTCCTTCATGAATTATTAATGAGTTTTTGAACCGGTCTAAAACTACCCGGCTTGGCCTCGATAAAACACTCCTACTCTTTTATTAAACTGAACTTTGAATGGGAGTGGTTACACAACGCTAAGCTCTGTAACCACTCTTTCATGAAATGTGGTTTTAGACAGCTCTCTGAATTCAGTATCAGCCTTCAAGCACAGTCTTAAACGAGAACTTCTTAAAAGATGTATGATCCAATTTTATTTTGCCTCAGTATAGGATTATTGTCTTTGAAACGCCCTCTTTGAAAGTCCATGAAGGATGTATGTATGTTGTTTAACTAACCAAAATATTGCTTTCTAATGAAAACTGCAAACCAAATGCTCTTTAAAAAAGTAAATATTTCTCTGATATGCAAAATCCCTGGGGGGCTAGACAGACCTGGCCGAAAATGCATTGAAGACTTAGGAAACAGATCTTTCAGTAATAGCCTGAATAGTTATTGTAAGCTAAGCACATATTAAACAAACACTCTCCTCGCACATGATGTACACGATGTTAGGAAGCCAAAACCCAATTGTACAAGAGCCTAAGACTGGACTAATTGCTAGTTGCAACCGTCAACAGATTTATTCTCTATTTTCTTTTCGCTTTGGGATGGGGCCTAAAGCGAAGGGAAAGGTCCTGCGAACGTAGTTGCTTAATCAAGTTTTCTGTAAGTCCTAGATAAAATAGTCGAGCATAATTGAAATAATAATTTGAATAAAAGACATTTTTTTATGAGCAAGCTCTGAAACTGTAAACATATATCGCATATAAATACAAAGAGGGATCCAGTTTAAGAAAATGTTAAATAACTAATGAATTGATTAAATTGAAATAACACATTTTTGAATTACTACTAAAAGGTAATGTCACAAAATGACAATTGCTCACGTGAAGAACGTTGTCAAGACAGAAACGAAACGATAGATAAAAGCAATGATCGCGCAACAAAATTTCTTTTAAGAAAAAGTTAAAATGATGTCAACGATAAAAAATAAGTAAATAAATTGATTGATAAATAAGAGTTTAGGACACATGGAAACTCACACATTTCTAGAAAGGAATGGATTCGCGATACTTTCATAAGCCCGTCAAAGTTACCAAAAGAGAGAGTTTTTTAAAGTTAAATTTTCACCTTCATCCTCATGCCCCAATCCACCTTTTACTTTGGTGACAGTATGTCTGCATTAGAGAAAAGGAGTTTTTGAGCAAAAATTGTGAAGGCCTTCTACAGACTAAGTAAATATTAGTAGTAATTTATTTTGTAACATTTAGACAAACGGGGGTTGAAAAAACATGCTACGAAGTGCCCTTAATTGAAGCCCCCTTCATTGATGGTACTTCATTTTTTTATGAGCAAGCTCTGAAACTGTAAACATATATCGCATATAAATACAAAGAGGGATCCAGTTTAAGAAAATGTTAAATAAGTAATGAATTGATTAAATTGAAATAACACATTTTTGAATTACTACTAAAAGGTAATGTCACAAAATGACAATTGCTCACGTGAAGAACGTTGTCAAGACAGAAACGAAACGATAGATAAAAGCAATGATCGCGCAACAAAATTCCTTTTAAGAAAAAGTTAAAATGATGTCAACGATAAAAAATAAGTAAATAAATTGATTGATAAATAAGAGTTTAGGACACATGGAAACTCACACATTTCTAGAAAGGAATGGATTCGCGATACTTTCATAAGCCCGTCAAAGTTACCAAAAGAGAGAGTTTTTTAAAGTTAAATTTTCACCTTCATCCTCATGCCCCAATCCACTTTTTACTTTGGTGACAGTATGTCTGCATTAGAGAAAAGGAGTTTTTGAGCAAAAATTGTGAAGGCCTTCTACAGACTAAGTAAATATTAGTAGTAATTTATTTTGTAACATTTAGACAAACGGGGGTTGAAAAAACATGCTACGAAGTGCCCTTAATTGAAGCCCCCTTCATTGATGGTACTTCATTTTTTTATGAGCAAGCTCTGAAACTGTAAACATATATCGCATATAAATACAAAGAGGGATCCAGTTTAAGAAAATGTTAAATAAGTAATGAATTGATTAAATTGAAATAACACATTTTTGAATTACTACTAAAAGGTAATGTCACAAAATGACAATTGCTCACGTGAAGAACGTTGTCAAGACAGAAACGAAACGATAGATAAAAGCAATGATCGCGCAACAAAATTTCTTTTAAGAAAAAGTTAAAATGATGTCAACGATAAATAAGTAAATAAATTGATTGATAAATAAGAGTTTAGGACACATAGAAACTCACACATTTCTAGAAAGGAATGGATTCGCGATACTTTCATAAGCCCGTCAAAGTTACCAAAAGAGAGAGTTTTTTAAAGTTAAATTTTCACCTTCATCCTCATGCCCCAATCCACTTTTTACTTTGGTGACAGTATGTCTGCATTAGAGAAAAGGAGTTTTTGAGCAAAAATTGTGAAGGCCTTCTACAGACTAAGTAAATATTAGTAGTAATTTATTTTGTAACATTTAGACAAACGGGGGTTGAAAAAACATGCTACGAAGTGCCCTTAATTGAAGCCCCCTTCATTGATGGTACTGAAATAAATTCAGCTTCAGCAGTGAAGCTCTTCCAGAATAGCCAAGTCAGGCCCGTGTTCAGATTAAAGTCCATCTTTCACCTTTGCGGAAGGTAAGAGCCTTAGAAAGTTTTTTTTTTTCTCATCTATACTTGAGCTTAGGTTATAGTTAAAGCTGGTTAAAAGGACTTAATATTGTAAAAGATGACAAATATGAAAAGAAAATGATCTTTGCTCTCAATTTATCGCACCTTGATAACCAAAGCTTACTGACCGAGGGTTGCAAAAATAAGCGAAAAGGGACAGAAATTTCCGCGCTATAATATGATTGTCCGTGTATGGGAGACATGGTGGCACACCTCAAACAGTTCGATGTAACATGATAAGTAGGTTTAGCTGTTTACTAGATAATTTGTAACAATGCATGTTGCGTTTTTGTCATCTGAACTGGTGGGTTTTTATTCTTTTTAATCATGTTAATAGCCGATAAGAGGCCGTTATGGCCTGTAGTGAAAAAGGCTGCGTTAGAATGCATAAGGTCACCTAAGCCAGAACGGCTAAAAGTCAGGGACTTTGCCGAGTGCGCTGCAAATTGTACATGTATATATTTATGTTAATTCTTATTCCAGTAAAGGACCAATCGACCCTTAAATGACGATGAACTGTGATATAAAGTAGCCTTAATCTTTTTTTTTAATACGCGTGTCCATAATATGATTGTCTCTGAGTCACAAAGAAGTGTTGTTTCCTGTATTGCACATCGTTTAATGCTCCTTCAGCCAGTAGCGGTTTACCGTAAGCTTACCGTAAAATTAACTGCATTCCAGGGAAGACGAGCGGGAAACTGTATATTGGCAACATCCTTTGATGTACCATTGTTTTCAACAGTTCTCTCACTACCGTGCTAAACTATAGTGATTTTCCCCGTTTCAAGCCTTAGTGTGAAACAATGTTGCATTTGTTTCTTCGAATAATTTCCGCTGAAATGATGTCTCTTGCGCTATGCAACATTTTAGCGGCTTCCTTTTCTTCCACTCTTTCCTCTTGTTTGATATCTCCTCGTTAGAGTTTTCACATGTGTAGATGATTCTCTTCCAAATTCGATCCGCCAAACAACCCTGTAATAATTGTGTACGGATTTGACGTCTCGTTCAGCGCCATCAAAAGAGAACGCACAGTTCACTGAGGATCATATTCTCTAGAGTTCTCTGGGTCGTTTCCAATAAAATTGGAAAATTAAACGAGACTTACCTGTAAGTCGTGGTTTGATTGAGATTCTACCTCGCATTTGCATACAATCGGAGGTCACGCGAGACTTCAAAGCTAGAAGCCACATAAAACTCAAGCAGTTGATATTCAAATGGCACACTGATCATTTAATGGTTATTCTAACCAAGAGTACCACACATGTATGGCATGCCATGTAACTTTATAACAACAACTCACTCACAACCTCTGTAGTGGACACGTACTAGAGATTAGTACATACAAATTAAAGAGGTAGTTATTTTAAGCTAGTACTACTGAGAACAGCCTCTGCAAAGTTATTGTCACTTCTAATTGGACGGTCATAAAACTTAGCAAAAGTTGAGTCAGAACGTGTTCATGATCTCTTGAATGGGAACATTAGCAGCTTTAGCTGCAGAGGTGGCTGCACCCCTAGTACTATGGGGTTTGAAAACTGTGGTATCAATTCCTACAGATTTCATGGTTTGTTTAATCCACCGTGAGATGGTGTCTTTAGAGGCTGGTCCATGTGGTGCTCTATAATAAATCAGCAGTTGCTTTGTTCCCTTCCTAAGAGGGGCAGTCCTCTTGATATAAGCTTCTAATAACTCAACAACACAAAGTCTTTTGTCCAAGGTGAAACTCCGAAAGAGAACAGGAAATAAATGTCTATTCTGGCCCCCCTTAGCACTGGTTTGTTTCAACAGAGATGATATGTAGAATGTATATTTTCCAGGTGATATGCACATTTCCTCCAGTGAGAGTTTCTGTAAAGTCTGGGTTCTCTGTGCTGACAGAAGGGCGATTAGCATGAGTAGTTTAAGGGTGAGCTGTTTTTTAAAACAGCTCACCCTTAAACTGCTCAAAAAACTCACAAAACGTTTCCAGCTGTTGATAGTATGTCATTAAAATGACATACTATCAACAGCTGGAAAAGTTTTGAGTTAGTTGAGTACAATCTGGGGATTCCATGTTTCGGTGTAGCGTGGTAAGGCCGGTTTTTGATTGAACAGGCCAGACATAAATCTTGATACTGAAGGATGTTCACCCACTTTTATACCGTCTACTGTGATAAAGGACGACAGGGCGCTTCGTGCAGTTGCTACAGCGCTGTATCCCACAGTTTTAGATTGGTGCGTAAGGAAGTCCAGGACTTGTTGTAGTGTTGGGTGTATGTAGCTTTGTGGAGGTATCCTTACAGAACTTAAGCCAGGCGGTCACATAAGTCTGGTATTGCTTTCGTGTCCCTAGTACGCCATGAGTCCAGAATTATGTTTAGAGGTTCTCCCTCAACACCTTGAGCTACTAAGGAAGCCCTGACACAAGACAGCCATGAAGTTGAAGTTTGGGGTACAATAAATGAACTTCCTTGTGGTGGTATGGAAGTGTGAAGGTTGATTTTAGCGTCTTGATATCCAATGGTTGAGATTTCAGCAACTGCAGAACTGGGTTGGCCAATAAGGGATCACCAGTATTGCTGTGGTATTGCTTTCTTGGATGTATTGTAAAACTTTGCCTGTGAGACTGAAAGGAGGAAAGCAGTATATGAGCTTATACCTTGACCAGTCTAGTGTGAAAGTATCAATGGCTATTGCACCAGGATCTGGTTTCCACGCTACATATTGGGATACTTTATAATTTAGCCTTGACGCAAACATGTCTATGTGAGGCTCACCCCACTTTGCCGTAAGTTCATTAAAGACAGAAAGGGCCAAAGACCATTCAGTGTTACTGTTGTGAAAAACGCGGCTAGCCCTGTCCGCCTCTGCATTTAGTTTGCCTGGCAAATATTGACAATGTTAGGTGCCTAGCCATGCACCACATAATTATTTCTCTATTTATCTCATTGCAACTCTAGATTTCGTACCACCCATATTGCAGATGTAGGAGACAGCAGTTGTGTTGTCACAAAGCAATTTTATGTGGCAACATTGCATATGGTTGCAAAGGGACTGCAGAACTAACAGAATGGCCTTCAGCTCCAAGTAATTTATGTGGAATTTGAATTCCTGGTATGACCATCTACCACCAGTCACATTTGGTGTACCTTCTATCACCCCTCCCCAGCCTTTCAGTGAGCTGTCTGTCATGAGTGTGATATCGAGGGGTAGTGGAGTAAGAGCTTTTGGGTATTGTTCAACATTAGAAATCCACCATAGCAGGTCCTGCTTGGACAGGGGAGAAAGAGTCAGTTTCCCCTCAAGGTCCCAACCATTACATTTCAAGGCATTAGTTTTGTATTTTGTCATTTTCTGATAAGGGATGCAAACCTCGCATAAAAAAGTACTTTTATGGAGCTGGCTAAACTGCGGGAATTTGTCTCCTTCAAAGGTGACAGTCACATCCTTCCCTGCCAGCTGGCCAACCTTCACTGGAGGGAACGATGCGGCCACAAGTGCTCTAAGCTGGCAGTCGTAGAAGCTGGCCGTGCTCTTACTACGCTTCTGGATGGTCATTCGTTCCATATCCATTGAATTGCTGTTTTCGAAAATCGCTTCCAGGTACTCCTTAAAACTCTTCGGCTTTCCTGGTAGATTGCTCGGCAACAAGCGATTGACTTTTTTGTGAAAACGTTGAAATAATGCCTCTTTTTCCACATCATCACTTCGAGAATCGTCTCCAAAGGGCGGTGAATCTGATCGTTGGACTGTATCACTTTTATTTGAGGGATTCAACATCAAACTACTGTCCACTTCTTCATTACTTGTTATAGACTCCGCAATACTTACGCTTTCGAATTCCCCTATGCTTTTAATACTGTCATGATTATCATTATGCGAAAAATGTAGAATTTCGTCTTCGTAGAAATGCGACCGCTCTGTGACTAGATCATCCTCCAAAATGGTGTTGTTGTCATCGTCACCGTCGCTATCTTTGCCGGTTACTAATTTTTGATCATTGTACACGAATTCAAGTACAGGTTGTTTCTCAGGGGAACAAGTGATCGTTTTCGTACCATAGCATACATTTCCTTTGCCGTCACAGTACTGGGAACCTGGAACACTCTCGCCACCAGTCTCCGCTTTAATTTCGCCAATAGCACCCAATTGCTCTGCTTGAAAACATTCTTCGGCGTTGTTTCTGACCTCAGTCATATTGGAGGTTGGTCGTTCGATGATCTTGATACCGATGTAAGATTTCTTCTTTTTCTTCGGTAAAGACACTGTAGTGAGGTGCCCTTTGCCGACGACATGACGTCCAAACAAGGAAAAGAAAAGCTCACGGTGTTGCTCCAACAGAACCATTTTTATAAATCCTCGGAAACTTTGCCACAGACATTCTTTATCAACGGCATCAGTTGAAGAGCCTGGGGCTAAATTGCAATTGGCCCAATTTACAACTGTTTCGCTATTCACTTGGGCTAGACACTTCAAAAGAAACCCCTGGTATCCTACATTTTTAAATTTTTTTCTAACGACATTCACACTGTCAATTTTTTTTACGGCTGTTCCAAAGTGAGAGAAAAATATATCCTTCTGGTCGTTTGGAATCATAGGAAAACTGTTACAGAATGCTTGCCAGATTTCATCTTTTTTGAAGTAATGCTTATTACTCCCGTTGTCTTGTAAAGGAGACACGTTCTCTTTTACCCACTTTTCAACAAGCATCGCTGTCAATACCATCTGATTAACAATGAAAAACGACACGTTACTTGAATAAAGTAATACCCATTGTATAGACTGCTGGCAGTTTGTTTTTCTCGGACATACCACCCTTGTCTCGCCTTCTTCTCTACACGGCCAACGCCATACCGTCCTTTCGAGTTCGCGATGACTAAGCGCTCGTCCTAGTGACCCTTAGAGAAAAAAACTGGCTGCCAGCAGACTACCCATTATACGCAGGTTAAAATTTTAAACGTAGATGATGTTTAGAGACCTCCGCGTAGGGGTCTTCACCACCATCGCCAGAGTCAGTTGTAAGAGTTGCGTATTGTGTTAAGCAATATTTGTGAAGAAAAAAAAACTTCCTGCTCTTAATGGTGTCTTATAACTGGTTTTCTACGGTTGCCCCGATACAGCTCTTGTACCCCGACAAAATTCGTATTGCTGCAGTATCAAATTTGTTCATTCAGTAAACAGCAAACAGCAATTCCATGTTTTGAGTTTCTATTACGAGGCACAAACCAATGTGTCTATCATTTCGATCACTCTTAGGAGAATCTGCATATGTTAAAACAAATAGGCCTTATCACGGTTTTCGACGCCATCTTGACGGGTAGGCAAAGCGGTCAGAAATGACAGTGTTTGTATGGGAATCCGATAGAAAATAACTTCTTCCAAAATCGGATTTTTCACAATTTCTGAATCGCAACGTCAAAATACTAGGTAGGAGATTGTATTCACCAAGTTTGATGGATGTAGCTTGGCTAGAAGATGCTCAGTTAATTTTTTGAATTTTCCACACATTTGTCTGTAAATTTGGCTGGGTAGACAAACGTCTTGACGCGGTTCGCGGGAAAAAATTTTAAAGACAAATGTATGGAAAACAAAAAAAAATTAGCTCAGCAACTTATAGGAAAGCTACATCCTTCAAACTTGGTGCATACAATCTTCTACCTAGGATTTTAACGTTGCGATTCAGAAATTGTGAAAAATTCAATTTTGGAAGAAGTTATTTGCTATCGGATTCCCGTACAAACACTGTAATTTCTGACCGCTTTGCCTACCCGTCAAGATGGCGTCGAAAACCGTGATAAGGCCTATTTCTCTAAAGATAGCAAAAATTAAATGCATACCTTGAGTATCCCTATTGCTGTTTCAAAAATACCCACCCACCACTCGCTTTTGAATACCTAAAAAAGAAATATTCACCAGTGTTAGGTTCATGTGTTAGGCAATGGTTGACTTCAGAACAATGCTGTTGAAATCAGACACATCAATAAATACTTGATGTAAAACGCAACTTCAACTTAATATCATTGTTCAATACTACAATGCAATCCGTCAAAAGCAAAACTGTACTATGAAAACTAAAAAAAAAAACGTGGCGGAGAGCATCGTGAAGTGCTTTGATGTGAAAAAAGAATTACATATGTAAATTGCCAACAACTTTTCTTCAAACACAACTGAGAAACGGACACAGGGCTAACAAACGGCAATTATTATTTCACACTGGCGATTTGTTTATCTCAAATTCTCCATTCAGTTACATGTCAGGATTTCGACTTCCAATTGATGAGCGAAACTGAATAATACAAATCGCAATTATTGTGTCTCTCACTGGAGGTGTGGTCGTCAAGACCGGATGCAAGCAGGGCTCACATTAGTTGGCGTCGGCAACCACGGCAACGAGGACAAAATAATTAGACAATTTGTACATTGCAGTCCTGCATCTCGAATTATCTGGCAACGTCTAAGAAAAGAGCATTTCGACTTCTAATTGATGAGCGAAACTGAATAATACAAATCGCAATTATTGTGTCTCTCACTGGAGGTGTGGTCGTCAAGACCGGATGCAAGCAGGGCTCACATTAGTTGGCGTCGGCAACCACGGCAACGAGGACAAAATAATTAGGCAATTTGTACATTGCAGTCCTGCATCTCGAATTATCTGGCAATGTCTAAGAAAAGAGCGAATAGAGTTATTTCACTTCAGTAAGTGCGAAGCTTATTTCTTCATTTCATTTATAATCCGTAATTTATCTTCGAACTTGCCGGATCACTTTCAGTAACATGGTTGACGGAAGGAAATTCTGCGTGATCTTGTCTATCATTAAAAAACACCGAGCTTAGGTCCACAGGTGGTCACTGTAAGTTCAAACGGAACTGGTAGAAAGTCTCGCAGCAAAGTAGCCGGGACGAGTTCAATTGATAGCAAATCGTTTCAATTGACATAGATTCTTTTTTTATATATAAGTACGTCTAATTTTGGAGCTTAGACTGAAATTTGTTATATCTCCTTAATTAATGCGGACGTGACCAGGAAACCCATCAAAGAGCTTGCTTATTATCAAGTTGCTTGTCACATACTTTGCGCGACTTGCTCTGATGCCACGTGCAAGATGTCGCGCCAACCAGCTCTGGCTAAATTTGGTTAATCTTAGCTTCAACGTTCTTATAAGAAAGGTTGTTAAAAAAAAACAGAGTGTATCAAAAGTAATTGTTATACACACTGATTTATCACTACAAACGTCATCCCATTCTTGCTGTGACACCTTGGACAGCGGCCAAGACATATAAAACCTGTAAACAAAACATCTGACAGCTCAAAATATAAGATTAATGCTTCAGACCTGGTAATAAGTCTTCCCAAAACCTTCGATTATTTTGATAAGCGGTGTAG
>NC_090893.1:35891213-35901213 GCF_036669925.1 Montipora capricornis
AGGGTTAAGATTATTAGATGGAGTACCGACTGCTAACGACTTGCATACACGGGATCGGCTGGATCTACGTACTGTTATTAACCGGGAGAAATGATGAAATGTAAGGGTCGAAAATTTGGAGTTCAGTGATATCTCAACAACTTATCACTTGTTTAAGTTGGAGAATCTTAGAAGGATCTATTATGTTCACTGATTTAAAAATCTATTGTTAGTCTTTGATTGTAGGCACGTCGCTCTGGTAAAGGGGGGCATTGAACATGGAACGAAGGGCGCTTTCCATTCAACCAAAATTTCCGGGCTGAGGTTCGAAAATTTCTTGGTGTCGAATGGAACACGACGGGTCCGGACAGTCTCGTTCCATTCCACTCGCAAAACAAGTTTCGCGCTCCTTGAAATGGAGGATGTTGGATCACTGTTGCTTGTACTAGAGCTACATTACGATTTCGACGGTGATATCAGTGATATTGTGTGAGCTGTTTCAAGCGTAGTATTATTTTGAGCGAACCGTTCCCAGATATTTGCCGTATGACTTTCGAATGACTAAAAGAACATTCCAAATTCTCTCGGGAAATAAATCGTCTTTAACATATTTAAGGACCGTTAACAACCAAAGCATACCCTTGGCTTGCGAAGCAGCGCCAGACCTGTTGTAACTGCACGTGGTGTATGAGTATCCCCTATTGATCCGTTGTTAACAATCCATAAAGCTGCATACGAAGGGTTTTCCTCCATGTTAGCTCATGTTGTACGTGAAAATACCGCACAGCGAGGTACTGGGATTGAGAATGGGCCGGAATGGTCAAATGGAACGGTCCATTTCGATCGGACCGGTCCAACCGAAAAAAGTGGTCCAAATCGAGAGGTGGGCCGATCGTTTCGCAACTTTTCCGGTTGGACCGAACCGTTCCATTCAGTTTTAGACCGAAATTTCCGGAAATTTTGGTTGAATGGAAAGCGCCCGAAATTTACGTCGGACACTGATATGAAAAGAACTCCACCAATGTTTTACCAACACGAACCTCGCACTAGTTCAATGACATAATTCAGTTATGGCATTGAAGAAGATTACAAATATTTTTTTTATTATTTATGGCTAGACTGGAATTTATACATCTTCAAGAATCTCAAGCTGCTGTGGCGTAGTTTCGATATTGACCATGACACTGTCTTGGCAACTTTCCAGATCTGGTTATTGAACACCTGTGTCCATTGTCATGTAAGGATTGCTGCGTTGTTCTAACATATACAACCATCTACATAAAAAAAAACAACAACAACAACAACAACAAATAAACAAACCTGGTCAGGGGAGAAGTTACTATAGTCACAGTACCTTCAAGAGCTCTAAGAAATGCACCTTCAGATTGTGAGTGTCTGCCTCTAGCCGGCTGTCCTGGGTAAACTCCACAATTACCTACTATCATGGACAAAAAGTGCCGACACATTTGAGCAAAACAAATGCTTGGTTACAACATTGAAAAAGGGAAGAGGGGCTCGAAATGTGTTTAAAAAACTTGCGCGTTCAACGAAACAGGTCTTTTTTGGGGAGTGTCTCAACTGCTTTTGTCCATGATTGTAACGCTGTCTATATTAATACCTAGGGATGTCTGTGTTGATACCCAGGGATGTCTGTGATAATATCCTATGGATGTATCTGTTAATACCTAGGGATGTCTGTGATAAATACCTAGGGATGTCAGTGTTAAAACCTAAGGATGCCTGTCTTAATACCAACGGATGTCTGTGATATTACCTCAATCAATCAATCAATCAACTTTAATTTAACTCACACAAACATTAATTTTAAAGTGTTAGAAAAAGAAAAATAGAATACATATAATTATATACAAATTACATATAGTTGATAATAAATAGTACTAATGGAAATTTACAATTGCAATTAAAAAGTAAAGTGTTAAAGGGAAAAAGAAAAAGGGATAAATGGAAAACAAACAGTTTTAATACTAGGTTGATTGTGATGAGTTTGGGACACCTAAATAGCTTATGAAACTAATCGAGTAGGTGACCCAAAGTAACTAAATTTATCAGAGGGAATACAGTGTTAAATTATTTATTTATGTTAAAAGTATTTCTTTAAGATCTAACTATCTAAAAGTCGGCTTCCTATTGCAACTCTACGACACATTTACTGAATTTTGACCTGAGACCAACTGAGATTTCCGGCTAAACAAATCACTGAACCAAATTAACAGAACAACTCGGATGATTAATTACTTTCCTTTTATCAATGCTATTACGACCCAAATTTCGCAGCAATCGGAGAACAGATCACATTATTAAAGTGACTAGTTTCTTACAAATGCAAATCTACAGGAAAATGCTGGGAGGTGCGAATACCCAGTGGAATAACTGTTCATCAAATGTACAAGCAGTTTGCAGGCAGTAGATTTCCGAACAAACCCGATCACTCCGAATAGTTTGATAGAAAGTCCTACATCTCATTTGCGACATGATTTGCGAGAGCTTAAGACCGGTTCCCACTTGCGAAATAAGCACAAGTACAAGCGTAAGTATTAAAAAACACGTGTGGGAACCGGCTTGAAATAAACGTGAAATAAGCATAAGCGTAAAGCGCAAGAAAGGAAAGCTTATCATACGGTTGTGTTTATTTCACAAGTCGGAACCGGCGTGAGTTTGCACAAGCACGACGATTCGCACACCATCTTGAATCTTACTAGATCTTCTCGGACGTTATTACTACTCTTACGTATGCTAAATTTTCTTCGGCTTGTCTCACTGTGTAAACGGCGCAAGCTTACCTTGTGCTTACGCTTGTGCTTATCGCATTAGTGGCCGGTTCGTATGTTGTGTCATGAGCGTTTTTAACACATTTTTATTAAGCCTCTTGTGGACTGGAGGCAGACCCCTCGTTGCGACCAATGTTTACCACTTTTGTAAATTGTAATGACAGAGAATTTCACAATTTTTGTCTTTGTTCCTGTCACGTTTCATTTTACACCATTCAGAGCTGAGAAATCATCAACCGTGATTCACGCGAAACATGCTTGGCTTAACTTTAATTACGTTCCAGACGAGCCAAACTCCCCTGTTTTCTCTGTTTGAAAATGGGCCAAAATTGTCATTATATAAAAAAAAAACTCGCCTTAAATGCACGAGCCGACTAGTTGGTTTTCTTTCCCGTGCGACAGTTGTTGAAGCGTTTTTCGCAACTCTAATGCCACCCTGCGAGCAGAGCCTCCTTTTGTCTTTTTCTTTACTGAGGAGAAAAGTAGGCTCTGCCCGAATCGCGTCAATTCTTTGAAGCCGCCGCAGCCCGAGCTTCTGGACTAGTCAATCTTGTTTTCTCTCGTCAAACCGGTTATTTCAGTGCGAGCGTCTGTTTAGTGACAAAACCGATGGTTATAATTGAGCCTGCTGTACCATGAAAAACCAAGATGGCGGCGAGATCTGGCATATTTGGCTTGGGTTCGAGACTGTATCCTGGCAACATGCAGCGCATATTCAATAAAGATCTTACTCGATTCATGCAGAGCCTTTCTCGAGAACGCCAAAATCGAGCAAGCAAAAGAAAGGCTCTGCTTGCAGGGTGCTCTAATGCGTAAAACACTGAAAACACAAGTGTGCGCCGCTCTTAAGAAGCCGACCATTACGAAATCGACTCGCTGGCTTCTCTGAGATTTTTATAGTTTGTCGCTCGATACATTTTCGGTTTCGATTTCTTTTTGCCCGATTAAGAGATTGTCGATGCTGGAACCAAGCACAGATATTTTAATGCTTTTTATTGTGGCCTCAAGTCCCAAGCAATCGTTAAGATGGCGGCATGAAGCCAACATGATGAATGAGTTTCTGATGCGTTTCGGAAGGGAAAAAGAAATGATGATGATCAAACTTCTCCGCGCAATTATTTGCGGCAGAGTTGAAACTTTGTTGAAGTTATATTAAACGCAATTCAACTTACCACGAGCGAAAATCAATGTTAGGTAGTTTTACGATTCGTTGACCATTATATCTCGAATAATCTAATGAGATCAAAAATACAGAAAAATATGGCGGGGCCGCTGGTATCGTCGACCAGCAGTCGAAAAGAAAACATTGGTTTGGTTGACCGGTATTCAGAAACGTTCTTTCAAATTTCCGTTCCTGTCATATTTCATTCTATCGTACCCAGACGCGAAAAACAAACGAGTGCCAGGAGCGCGATAATTACGCTAAACCATCCTAACCACGGCAAACGTGTGCTGTTTTACATTGACGAGGCACCGACTAATACTAGTAATTGTTTTCTTTTATCCAGTGCTTTTCAAATGTTTGCAATAAATCGTTGCAACAAGAATTTCAAACTTTGAGCGTCGGTTGCTTTCTCAGGATTGAGTTACATCGAGCAAATGCTGTGAAACCATAGTAGTGAGAGGTGGTTTTGGCCCAACGGTACTCTCAGGCCGAGCCAGGTTAGGTCAGCTCTTGGCTCAAAGAATTTATTTCTCGTTGTAAGGTTGAATGAAGTAAATTCTTAAATATTATTTAACGTTTATAGTCTAGGAGTCCTTAGCTTCTACATTCGTAATATGAGTGAACAACTCATCTGGATCTGGTGATCAGTGATCGGGAATTTGCTTGTTGACTCAGTTCTGGTGAAATCGGCAAAGCCGTGTGATTGACGTTGGACTTTGGGAATCGGTGTAAATGATCATATGCAAATTTTCTTCAAGATTGTAACTAAGCGCTGCATTGATTTTCTGATTGTTCTTGGATTGAAGCAAGTTTCGCGCGGACAATCTGACTATGTTTGAGGGATCAGTTTTCCTTCTTGTGAGGATTTAATCGGTGGCTGGTTAGAGATGGTCGTTGAATAACATGCCATTGTTTCAGGAGAACCTTTTAACGATTCGGTCTGACCGGGTTGTCAGTGAATCGAACTAGTCAGAATTGTTTGCACGGCTCTTATAGGATAGCCGCTTTCACAGAGCCTTCGGTTCAAAGTGTGGTTTTTCTAATAACTTTCTTTGACCGAGTTCTCGAAAGACGCAGTGCTTCTCCTTTGTTAAAGTTCTTTTAAGAGCTAAAGTGCGCCGAGATGAGAAGGTCGTATATTGGAATGCGTCTGTAAATCAGGAATTTTGATAGTTGGGGTCCTAGACTTCATTTTCTAGGAAAACAGCGAGTACGTCAGCATTTTGCTATTTCCGCTGAGCAGAATTTGAAAGATT
This sequence comes from Montipora capricornis, assembly GCF_036669925.1. Taxonomy (NCBI): domain Eukaryota; kingdom Metazoa; phylum Cnidaria; class Anthozoa; order Scleractinia; family Acroporidae; genus Montipora; species Montipora capricornis. Next base: position 35,896,403 of record NC_090893.1, read on the forward strand.
ACTGCAAACACTATCTCCTGTGTGAGAACAACACTGGTCTGGTGCCAAATCCTCACTCTGGTGATAACTTACGACTTTGGATGTCGGCTTCAATCGTAAATGTTCGCCAAAGGTCGTAACAAAATCGGGTAGACTGAAAAGTACATTGTCAACCTTTATGGAACACCCAAGGGAACAGTGGAGGCGGAGCTAAAGCAAGATTCATGAACCCAGTGTGCCTGCATTTATACATATTCATGAGCAAAATGGCTCATTATCTGCTCATTATGTGATACGGAATGAAAGAGCGCAAATTTCCAAGTAAATCCTTTGCCGCTATATTTGACATTTTAACATGTCTGAATTTACTCTTTAAAGAAACTTTTGCATGCTACAAGTTCATAAAAAAGTTGCTCCACAAACAAGAAATTTTAAATAAAAAAAAAAGCATTTTTGAATTCTCATATAAAATGGCTGACGCCTTTTAACTCAAATTTCCAATAGTTTTTACAAGTCGTGTCTATCTCCCGAGCGTCTCGATAAAATAAGTGTAATCTGGTCTTCATTTTGCAGCCTACAAGTTAGGACTTTTACAACCGAGATGCTTTTAGAATGAAAAGTAAAGTTGGGCGTTTGCCCATTTCTGGCGCCATTTCTTTTAAAAATGTAGTTTGTCGCTTTCAAATTTCGCGCTTCAGTGCGTCACTTCTATGCTAATGTGGTGATTAGTCATATGAATATTAATGATGTCCGGCCATTCTGCGCCATGACAAGTAAGCAATGCGTGCCTATTTTTTTTAAAGATGACAGGAATTTCTTCTTTCCGAAAAATGATTAATAGGCCGGTAGCCAGGTTTTTAACCCCAAAAAATCTGTTTCGTCAAAAACGTGCCCTTTGCTTGATTTATTTCAAGCTTGTTAGCCTATTAATATTCTTTATTTTAAAACAATCTGCATTATTATGCAGGATGTTTTCAATAATGTAACGCCTCCAAACATTTCCAACTTATTTACTTACTCTTCAAAAATAGATCATCATAATACAGGATTTTCCGTGGCTGCCAATTTCTACCTACAGTATTCGAGAACGGACCATTTGAAAAACTCCTTTTCAAGTATTGGTGCAAAGGTATCGAATAGCATTCCCAACAGTGATTGTGCTCTACCTAAATACAAATTTAAGGACATCCTGCAGAATCGGCTACTGAATATTCTGACACAAGAGAATACTTATGTTGACGTGCACACTTTAGTTGAAATATTTTGTAAATATTAAATTTAAAAATTGCAGCGTAATTTCAGTTATACATTTGTTTTATTCCACCTACTTTGTAATTTATGAACTCCCTGTCATTTTAACCTCATATGTTGATGTTTCGTGTGTTTGATCTCTTTATTGTTGTCTCAACCCCTATTATTGTAATCTTTTATTTTTCCTACCCGCCTCGATTAGCTAGGCTATTTTGCGGGTAAGGATCAATGGAAAATGTACGAAAGGTGAATGTATAATAAACTTGAACTTGAAACTTGAAATTGATGAACGCGTGAGCCAAAGGGCCTCTGCTGGTACGACTTCTGGGTGACCCCTTAAATGGTCTTAATGAAAACTGCCTTGAGCGCTGCAGTTTAATACCACCCAACTCAGTCCCTTCTGTTTTTGAGTAACAGGTACCACAGGCAACCCAGTGTACGCTCATGGAGCGTCTAGTTACTCGATAGTTATGTGGCTCTTCCCAGTTCGCGCTCGCCTTTTAAAAACAAAGATGGCGGCAGTTTGTGCGGTCTGTGCTCGATCCCAACGATCAAACGGGAAAATAGGGGACTGTGAACAGTCTAAATAAAGGCGTTCAGTTCCTACAACCAGTCAAAGTTACCAATGAGTTTGCCATTTGTTTTCAGTGTTGTATATAACACCACAGTTACGTCGAAGATCATTGCTCGTCGCTTTTAAAATTCCATACATTTCTTTTTCACCACTTGTCTTGTTTATCCAAAAGTACGATAGAAAAATTGAACGTAACAAAAATCTCCCGAAATGTTATTCGCTGATAGTAACTTGTTATATTTGTGGCACAAACTTTATGATGTTTTCATCTCGCTTGTTGCTGATGGTAAATTGTTTTATTCTCGATCGACACTTCCTAAAAGTTCCTTCTGTGCTCCTTTGAAACTATATATCAATATTTATTTACTTTTGCGTTTGAGCGTTAAAATAGAATTTTTGATGGAACATCTCCCATCCAGAAACTAACCCCGCCTGGCAGGGCTAAACTTCAGTCATCATTGGCCTTGGAAAGCTGTCAGAAGCTCAGAGTACACGCTAGATCTTGTGGTGAACACAAAGCTGTAAAAATATCAGCATGTCAGCCTTGAAGCCAAATGTTTCTCGATTTCCTTTTATTTTCTTCAATCTTTCTGGGTTTAGTATGTTACTGAACCCCATGTCTTCTCAGGGGGTATTTAGCAAAGACATCTACCACGGCACTGTAATGATTTACGATACCAAAACAATATCGTGTGCTATTAGATCTACATATTACGCAAGGACAACTTGAATCTCCTGAAAAACAAAACGCAGCTCAGTTGACAGACGTTCCTACTTTTAATATCCCCACTCGCCCCCCCCCCCCCCCCAAACAAAAATCCCACATCCCTACAATTTTTTTTACCTAAATATCCCGAATCCTGATCGCGTTTGGGCATTACTAGACTGACTTCTTCATGAACACTACCATCATTTCCAACGACTTGTAAATCGTCACCAAAGAACGAATCACTGCCCAAACTAGGTGATTCGTTCTTTGGTGACGATTTACAAGTAGTTGGAAATGATGGTAGTGTTCATGAAGGAGTCAGCTGGGATGAACAAATCAACAATGGCCACGACTCACGTATGTGTGTATCCCTGACTTTGAGAAAATCGCCAAAGAGTACATGAGGAATTGCAAGATTGGTCATATCAACGCTAACAGTATTGCAGGACACAAGTTTTGTGAGATACGGCATTGGTTACGGTCGGGTTTCTTCGATATCTTAGTAATCTCGGAAACAAAGTTAGACCAAACGTTTCCCAACAGTCAATTTATGACTGATGGCTTTCGCTTTCTTAGGATTGATAGAAATATACATGGTGGAGGGCTTATGCTTTATATAAGGTCTGATATCCCGTTTAAGTTTAACAGAAGTATATCTACAGAGCAACGTGACAAATATGGAACTGAATGTATACTTTGCGAAGTAAAGGTTGGAAGATCATGGATGACAATTGTTGGTATTTATCGCCCACCATCTCTCAAAAAGCCCCGATGGGAATTTGAGATGAATAATCTGTTTGAAATGTTTACTTTCCGAGGGAACGATGTTTTGTTTCTGGGAAACTTTAATTGTGATATGATTCATCATGACAAAGCACCAAAGGATGGTCGATGTCTCATGGATTTACTCAATGTTTATCATGTCTTAAAAACTTGGTTACGCAATCCACACGGGTAACAAAATCTCCGGAAACGCTTATTGATTTGACCTTGACTAACAACAAAAGAAGAGCTCTTCAAACTAGTGTCGTAGACACACAAATCAGCGATCACTCGCTGGTTTACACTATTATGCGAGTAACATTACCGCGACTAAATTCAAGAAAAATTCCGTACTTTCAAAAATTTTGATCGACATAAATTTGTGGAAGATCTCAGTGTCGCCCTTTTCAGATTATGGACATCTTTGATGAGCCAGATGACATGTTGTATGTTTTTGAATCACTTTACAATGACATCCTTGATGAGCATTCGCCAGTCAAATATGCCGACATGTACGTGGACATCATGGTCCATACATTAACAACCAATGGCGTTCAGCCATACGGAAAAGAAATAGTCTCTGGAGACGTCTTGCAAAAGAGCGGACCGATGGAAATTATGATCTCTATAAGGCGCTAATAAATTTATGTACATCACTTAGACGCAAAGCAATAAAGAAATATTTTCACAACAAAGCTGAAGGATCTCAAAACCCAGCCGAATGTATCGTCCATTCCTACACTCCAGGAACTCTGGCCAAGCAAATGACAGATTACTTAAAGAAGATGGTAACTTCATAAATGACAAAAAAGTTCTTGCTGAGCTTTTTAATGATTATTTTGTAAATAGTTTGGAAGATGCCAATGAGATCACGGAAATGGATTATGGTACAGATTTCCTTGAACATCCAAGTATCAGAAAAATAATGCACAATAAGGTGGAAAGGGAAACTTTCAACTTTGCCCTTATGAATTCATCCCAAGTGGATCTCTTATTATCTTCTATTAACAGTCGCAAATCTTGTGGTAATGATATGCTACATCCGACGCTACTCGAATTATCTGCTCCTGTTATAGCGCTTCCAGTGTCAAAAATCATCAATTCCTCAATCATCTTGTGTTGTTATCCGGTCAGGTGGAAAATGGGCCAAGTAACACCGCTATTTAAAAAAGAAGATGAACTTTACAAGAAGAATTATCGACCGGTGACGGTACTACCAATTTTAAATAACATCTATAAGAGAGTCTTGTCTGATGAACTATCGGTATATTTCAAAGATATACTGTCTGTCTTCATTCTGCATATCGCAAGAATTATAGCTGTGAGAGTACACTGCTGCGTCTAACAGAAGATTGGAGGGCTGGCTTAGATAATAAAGAACTGGTTGCTATGATATCTTTAGACCTTTCCAAGGCTTTTGATTGCATACCACACGAGTTGCTGCTACCTAAGTTGAAGGCGCACGGAGTGGCCAAACACGGCATTGCACTGCTGCGAAACTACTTGTCTGGAAGATCACAGAGAGTTAAAGTAGGC
>NC_090893.1:35906213-35936213 GCF_036669925.1 Montipora capricornis
ATCGATAGCTCATGAGATGATGACTTCTCTTACTATATTATCAACCAAGTTTTCGATCGTTCTATTTATTCCCTCTCGCACGCTTCTGTTTTTTCCCTCGTATTTGTGCCAACCGTTCATGCGCTGCATCGAAGAGAAATGATCTAACTCTGTCCTTTTTTATAACTCTATCCTTTCCTCCCTCACCTGCCACTCTGCCGTTAAAAACCAAATGAATCAATCAAAAAACAAACATTGAAATTAAACCCTTAAACACCACCAAATATGTTTGTAAGAGTCTCTCAGTTAAATCATGTAGCGAATCCATATCAAGGAAGTCAGAATAAGTTTTTGCAAGAGTAAACCTTCTCTACAAAATCATACTGAAGTATGAAAACGTTTTTATAATCATCGGAATTACGCTTTAACATCACCACCTTAGATGGTTTTAAATTTGTACGATCAGGGGTAAAACAAGTCATTGACCAAAAACATGTAAACCAATTTACCAGAGTTTGTATAACACCTACCGTTCTCCAAAAACATGTTTGCTGATCTTCCGTGGCTGGATTTATTATTTAGCTAAGAAAAATGCGGCCTGGATTCTCATTTTAAGACCTGTTAACTCAGTCACTACGGATAAAATCAGGTAGCACATTCAATAATTAAGCTGCTACTGAAGTAAGAAAGAGAAATAACACCATAACTGGTTGTTCTAGGTTTATTGAGGGACAGAATGTAATTTCCGCGAACATCATAAGAAGAAGACCAGAGCGAAAATTCGGTTGTTTTTCACATGCAGTAGCAGGAAAATCCTTCAAAAACAAACTTTTATACTATAAATATGGAGAAATTTTTAATGCGCTAAGTGCACAGTGATCATACAGAGTTTGCCTTTCGTAATCTGTAAATGAAGGTCTTAGTATTCTCTTATTTACATTATACCGTTCCTTTGACAAGAACAGCTAACGAAATTTTGCTACACGAATAACAGCAAAAAAAGCACTACTTTGTCGCAAATTTTATATGACGAAAACTTGTTCAGAAACCAAATGTCTACAGTGACAGCACACACCAGGGCTACTCCTTAGTATCTGGGTAGAAATGATCTTCGTTCTCCCTTTTTCCTCTGGTCGCGCCTCAGCAATATGCATGTGATGAGGGCCAGTCTGGTGCTTCTCAAGTTGCCTCGTTCATGCCCAAACGAATTCTGGGAATTTCTGCCATTCCATGACGAGAAAAGACCCTCGGCTGTCATTTCATAGATCTTTTAATAAGTGTCGGGCCACCCAGTCCTACCAGCAAAATACAGCATCGATTGAAGCTTTTAGCTTTCAAAACTTGCTTAAATTGTATCGGTAGGCCCTGGAATTCGTGCACCCACAAACGCCAGAGAGAAAACCTCACTCGTGAACCGTCATGTTTACAACAAAGCCGATTTTAGGCGTCCCAGTCTACACGAAACAATCTCTCATCTCTGTCTCCAGAAGACCAGACACGCACGGTTCTTACATCTTCGTTTATGCATGGACAGTCAACTCAAATGTCAATTCCTTGTAAAAAAAAAAACAAAACAAAAAAAAAAAACACCTTTTTTGGTATGGTAGGTATCCGAGAGCCAGAAGAATTGCGCATGCGCTGATGGAATGTTTAAACAAAACAGAAAAGAGCAGTACCTCCAGGCGTGGCGATGGAGCGTCGTACCAAACGAGTCATCCCAGGATTTCGGCCCATGCGATCGCTTTTGGATGCAGTTGGCCCTTCACTGCTTTATGCTACCGACCTCACCTCCCGGTACGGCATTGAGGGAGAGATATGTCAGCCCCTAAACCATATGTGACAAATCCCACGCCTACTCACAGCTCCAGACCTCCCTTGTCATTACAATTTAAAGTAAGATTTCGATCGCCTAAATATTCAAGTGAAAAGTCATGAAGAGTGAAGAGTCGCGCAAGTGAAGAAGAGTGAAGAGTCGCGCAATACAAAGTGTACGCACGCGCCCTGCTAAAGGGAACATACACACAGGTGTAAACTGTCTTTCATCTCGAATTTATTAAGAAGTTATTAAAATAGCTAATATCTTCAACACATTACATTTACAGCTAAAATTCATGGGCCCATACGGATAAATAACTAGATATGAAATATTTAGAAAAACAGTCATTTTTTAAAAAGTGCTAGGAAAAATGCAGCCTGGATTCTCATTTTAAGACCTGTTAACTCAGTCACTACGGATAAAATCAGGTAGCGCATCCAATAATTAAGCTGATACTGAAGTAAGAAAGAGAAATAACACTATAACTGGTTGTTCTAGGTTTATTGAGGGACCGAATGTAATTTCCGCGAATATCATGAGAAGAAGACCGGAGCGAAAACTCGGTTGTTTTTCATATGCAGTAGCAGGAAAATCCTTCAAAAACAGACTTTTATACTATGAATATGGACAAAATTTTTAATGCACTTATTGCACAGAGATCATATAGAGTTTGCCTTTCGTAATCTGCAAATGAAGATCATTATACCGTTCCTTTGACAAGAACAGCTGACGAAGACCACTACTTTGTCGCAAATTTTATACGACGAAAATTTGTTCAGAAACCAAATGTCTACAGTGACAGCACACACCAGGGCTACTCCTTAGTATCTGGCTAGAAATGTTCTTCGTTCTCCCTTTTTCCTCCGGTCCAGCAAAATATAGCATCGATTGAAGTAGTTAGCTTTTTTTTTTTTTTTACAAGGAATTGACATTTCAGTTGATTGTACAGGCATAAACGTTGATGTAAGAACGGTGCGTGTCTAGGTTTCTGGAGACAGAGGTGAGAGACGGTTTCGTGCAGACTGGGACGCCTAAAATCGGCTTTGTTGGAAACATGACGTATCACGAGTGAAGTTGTCTCTCTGGCGTTTCTGTGCACAAACAGGACCTACCGATAGAATTTGGGCAAGTTTTGAAAGCTAAAAATTGGACTGGGTGGCCCGACACTATGAAATGACAACTATGAAATGACAACCTGGGGTCTTTCCTCGTCATGGAATAATAATATAATAATCAACTTTATTTTTCGAGGGTAGCACTTGACAGTATAAGATACTGATAAACGTGTGGCAGAATTACCCAGAACTCTTCTGGGCATAAACGAGGCAACTTGAGAAGCACCAGACTGGCCTTCATCACATCACATGCAGAGGAAAAAGGGAGAATGAAGAACATTTCTAGCCATTTTTTCCCAGTTATTTTTTCCTACTAGATTATTTTTCTTTTCTTTTAGTTACAACGACTGTTGTTTATCTTGTTTTTTGGAACAGGATGTTGTTAATGTGTTGCGTTATATGCAAACGGCTGATGGCGGCGATCATCTTGTCATCGGCTTTTCATTTGTCACGCAAATTCTTAGCTCTGGCGTGCTTAATATCGTGCTGTCTGGCAATCTTATCCAATCAATTGATACCGGGGTCCCCACGCACTAACCCTTTCTTCAAATGCGTTCCAGGCCCCGTGTACTGATATCAATCCCAGTCATCCCCAGCCATTTTTGAATGTCTAATCCTTCTCTGCGTTGTGGGCGTTTACGTCGAAGCGACCTATGTGCTGAAGCTTTTCGTTTTTTAGTAGTCCTTCCCATCAAATTTTCGTCGGGTTCGACGTCCTTAATCAAATGCTTCCCACCCCGGTAGATTTCAAACGTTCTACTTCTGCAGCCACTTTCTTACGCTGCTGGCGTTTGAGTTTATTCACAATAATCTCAGCTTTTTCTTTGGATGTTCTCCCTGGGAATGATCCCGAGACTTCAGCAAAACGAGGGGGGGCCTTTTGTTTCTTCCGCCAAGGACAAAGACGGCACTTGTAAACGCACGCGTTTGGACTCGGGCGGTAAAGCGGGACGATGTGGTGTCTCCGCTGCGTTGCCAGACGTTATGGTAGCGCCTTTCTTGCCATGCGCTTTTTAAGCAAACTCCGCACCTGTGTGGCTTTGGGTCCTTCAACCATAGCATCTGTTTCATCATTTTCTTCTTCTCCTTTAGGTAATGGGGCTGCTACTGGAGGTCCCCCTAGAATCGTTTTGATTAATCTTTTTGATTCAATGGATGCAACACTTGTTTGACCCATGCTTCTTTGAAACTGCTTGGCATGTTAGAGTCTAACAACACGTTTTTCAGCTGCCAAACGAGCCACTTTAGTCAATCGCATGTTCTCGGTCAAACGCCATTTGTATTGATCGGTCAATCGCGTCATTTCGTCCGCGGGAACTATGACATATTCGCGAAAAGTACTCATCGTTTTTAGGGTGACGAAATGAATGAAATGAAATGAATAACCGTCGTCGAGTGTGTCCCAATAATGTCGACAGGCTTTGCACATCAAATTATGTCTCAATAGGGATAGGTCGCGCTCCAAAGTCTGTATCTTTTGACGAGAGAGCTCTCTTTCGTCCTGTAACGTTTGCAATTCGTGCTGCAACCCCTCAGCTTGTAGTTTCCAGCGCCTTTCTTCTTGAAACGCTTCAATGTGATTGTGCAATACTGCTCTATTCGTGGTATAGGATAGTAGCAAAACAATTCCTTATTCCTTTCATACTGTCGACCACGGTAGTCTGCTAAAAAGTCTTCAATCTCGATTTGAAGTTTCTGGGAAGGTTAAGGTTACTAATACAATGGAATCCAACGCGTTACAATCAATGGGAATGAATCTGACAGCTTCCCCTTACAGTGTTCGACAGAGTTCCTGTTTGGACCCTATTGTGTTTGTTATCTACGCTTCAAAGCTTTTTGAGATTATCAGTTGTCATCTGCCTGATGTTCATTGCTACGCAGACAATACGCAGCTGTACCTATCGTTTAAACCAGATTCACATACAAGTCATGTTAAGGCAGTTACTGCAATGCAGCCGTGCATAGAGGATCTTCGTCAGTGGATGTTGTTGGATTGTCTCAAGCTTAATGACAGTAAGACTGAATATCTACTGATCGGCACTAGACAGCAATTGGATAAACGGTCTGATGTACCCCTTGCTGTGGGTGATCACTTGATTGCCCCGTCAAGTAGCCAAGAACTTGGGCTGTTGGTTTGATTAGCAGCTCAGTATGGTTAAAAACATCAATAAAATATGTCGTGCTTCTTATTTTAATTTACATAATATTAGGCGTATAGGGAAATTTTTATCGGTTGAATCTACGAAATTATTATTACAAGCATTGGTCACGAGTAGAATAGATTATTGTAACAGTTTGTTATATGGTTTGCCACAAATTCAACTCTCAAGTTACAACGTGTTCAAAATACTGCCACGCTCCTTATTTGTAATACCTCACGCTTTGATCATATTTCACCAGTGCTTTCCCAACTACACTGGCTGCCTGTGCACTTTAGAATAATTTTAAGGTTTTAGTTATTACTTATAAGGTGATCTATTGTATGGCAACAACATATATTAGCGGCCTTATTACTAGTAAATCTAAAATCTTACTGCTGGCTAAGACCTAAGAACGAACTTTTACAAGAACATCCAAGAGTACGTTGGGGGATCGAGCCTTCTGTGAGGCCGCCCTCATACTTTGGAATGTTTTACCTGATAGATTGCGTGAAATAACATCGGTGGATTTAGTTAAGGCTCATTTAACGACTTACCTATTTGTAATTATGTAATGTATTGTATAGTAGTTATTTTAATTAATTGTGACGCGCCGGCGATCATATTTCAATATGGCTGGCGCGATAGAAATGAATAAATTATTGTTATTATTATTATTATTATTATTATTATTATTATTATTATTATTATTATTATTATTATTATTATTATTATTATTCAGTCCTTGACGAAGGTCATTAGCTTTCTGTCGTATCCACGCACGACAACGGTTTATCAAAGATCTCACATTCAGAGCTTCAAAAAATGTGGGGCGGAATACGAACTCAATCATGATGAAGAAGGGTGAACACAGCAATCATCTAAAGCATTGTTCAGTCCACTCCAAAAGCCAGTGCCTTTCTGATTCATCAACAAGTCGCGTCAAAAAGGCCGTTTTGCGGCCGGCCAGGGTTCGCAAAGTCTGAGGACACCATGCTTGCACCGTGGTTGGCGATACGGGTACTCTCCCTTTCAAAGCATTCAAAATGACTTCGCTGACAGTATTGATTTGATCAGCATTGGCGTGACGTAAAAGATCTTGATGCTGTAAATGACGCGATTCTTTAGCCAGCTGTCGTAAGAACGTAAGTTGCCGCGGGCATGACTTGATTCGATAGGTACAAACATGCGCGTGTACCCTTGCGAAGATGATAGGTCAGTGCACAGATGACAGTCATCTGAAGAAGCTAGGTGTAAGTCAAACATTAAATAGCCAAGGGGTATTCCGTGGAACGACGAAATATCTGCATGACACCTTTGACCTCGGTTGGAAACGCCGGACACACCAAAGCTCGCAAACCTGTGCAATCCCGAGGATTCTTGAAACAAACTATGTAATGCGCATTGCACGACACGGTCTTGGCATAAGGGCCAGGCGGAAACACATCTTGACACAAACACAATACGGTGATGGGAATCTTTCGTGTATAGGTCCAACACACGCTTATCCTGTGCCCCCCTCATCCATCAAATTGTCCACCACTAGCACTCCGCCACCTTGTGGTGCAAACCAAGCGTCCAATTCCTCTAGACTAGCAATGGCTTTGTGAAAGTGTGTAGCATCCTCTTTTTGCATCATTTTAAACATGGGCTGCCATGCTCTGTAACAATTGTTGTCCCCCCAATCCCCCAGTTTCAGCATACTTTTTTGCTTGCAGGAAGCGATGGTACCCCTACAAATCTTTCTTGTTATCATTCTGATTGAGTTCCAAGGTTTCATAAGGATATTCCTCATCGTGTATGATTTTACGAATGCGGGTCACCCCAAACTTTTGGAAGGCAAATGGGTAATGATCCAAATTTTCATTGTAGGCGTGACTGTCCCACCATTAGACGGTCTTGAAAACGGATCTGTTTTCTTAAACATGGTACTACCCCCGTCAAAGGTGAGTGTCTGGACATCCATGTACACGGTAGGATACTGAGCCCACGTGCTTTTGTTAAGCCTTCGTTTAGTCAGTGCCGTGTAAGTGGTAGGGTTTAAGGTCAGCCTACAGAGATAAAATTTGGCTTGGATATCATTCAGACCTAGGGTTGGATACTTTTTGTCCGCCATCCTTGTGACAAAACAAAAGAACTCAGGACTGTTAAAGATGATACACACCTTGATTTCAATGCCGGAAACTAACACAGTTCAGGTATGAATAGCTTCCAAATGCGGTTTCATGACCAGCTGCACCCATCCCTTCTCCAAAAAATGGAAGTTAACACTTTCAAGGGATTCGTCTCTCCAGTAGCAAACACGCCAGCATTAAGGGGGCGGTCATCATTCACAGCATTGGTGGCTTACAGGGAAGCATTCACATTCAAATAATTCACTCAACCTTGTGGGGCTAGCAATGTTTCACTTTCACTGGGCGTGAAATTCAGCAAGGTTTCACCAAAGGATCGGTAGGCATACATACCCGTCTGTTTGGTCATTAACATACTATTCAATCGCATGTCAAATTGCTGGATCATGGTGTGCGCCACGTTGTTGACCAGGTAAACTTACTTGGTATAATCGTCTCCCGCTTGATTGCCTTCAGCTGCAGTCCACATACAAACCAGCATTGTTGGCACTGGTAGGTAGTCTCATGTCAAAGGTCAAATAACTTTGATTCAAATCCACAAAATCTTCCAATTCGGAAATAGTGAATTCCAAGGGGGTAAAAGGGCTCTTTTTGAGCGAGGAGTACGCCACCCTTCGAGACCCTTGAATAAACACATCTTGCCCTGGCAAAGCCCAGAAATTCATGGACTTGCTCATGACGAATGTCAACGTCGTCTGTGGGTTGTTCGTCGCAATCGTCTGGGTTTTATCTGTGTGGTCCACTGACGGAACAGTTTGTAGTCCAAGATTGCTGGTGGTGGTGTTATGTGATTGGAAATCCACCCACCACGCTGTCCCCACCCCCGCCATCGCCGTTCTCGGCTAGGAATGGATCGCAGCACTTTGACCTGCATTCCTTTGCTTTTCTATGCGAAAGAGTCCGTCATCTGGTACGGTCACCGGCTGCAAAACTTGTCTGTAAAATGTACCTTCCACTGGAGTCCCATCCCATTCTGGTACTTTTTAGGTGGGTACTATTCCTGGCACGACCCCACGGATCACAAAAACCTCTTCTGTCCACCCGGGCAAATACCCTTTTTTAAATGGCCTATGTTTTTTGTTCAAACGCACCTGTGTCCCTTTTACCAAAAGCATCTGTTTGTTCTTTTTTTTGGCTCTCTCTTGGCTCTTTGGTGGCTCGGGTTATATGAAAAAACAGTGAGCAAACAACGACGCTTTTATAACAGTAAACCGCTTTTCCCTCAAGGTATGAGGACAGTGAAATCATGGTTGTTTATGATTTTTGCTATGTGTTTGGGAATGGCTTATTCGCTTTAGCTCTTCGACAGCATGCTGTATTCTCCCCAACGTATCAAAAACATGTTCTGTAAACTGTGCCATGGGTCAGTATGAGCTTCATGTTTCGCGTGCATGTTTTACCCATCAATGACGCAATGGGTTCAAGGCAGGCTTCAAACCTGTCCTCAACACGATCATACTCGAACCAACGATTTTGTTTCATCGAGTACAGATACAAGGGTTTGTGCATAAGGCGTGCCATATCTACGCTCCACCCCGTCCCACCATCCACACACTCTAATTCTTGACTGTTTTGTGCAAGTTTTCCAACAGCGTACACAGTAGCTTTCTTTATAATCCAATCATTGCACTGCAATAACCCGTTGGCTGTACAAGATGACGATGGGTATATACGCTAAAAGAGACAAATCCCCAGATAGGAAACTGCTAAGGCATCAACAAGTTTGGGATCATGACCACCACAGAGACGCCATCCTTTCCCATCCCCTCGGGGTGATAAGGTAGTTGTAAGGGACAATGCACATAAAACGCATCCCACATTGCCACGCCCACTATGTGGCCCAGGCATCGGTACCTTTAGCGCCCCCTGTGATCATGGTGATTTCGCTCGGTTTCGACATTCGCTCACTCTCACTCACAACGACAAGTACATCAACCAAGTGGTTGCATTCTCTTTTTATTACACCACTGAACCAATTAAAAACTATTTACAATATTGAGCACAGTTCATGTGGTCTTTGAAAAGCATCCATCAGATAGGCGCTGGGCCATGCGACAAGCCATTTGAAAGGCAGACGATGCTTGGGATGTGTTCTTGAATGATCTTCCACTCTGCTTCTATGGGTGATGTCAAGATGGCACAACATTCTGTTTCTTCTTTGGTTGGTAAGCCACCAGGTGTGGTTTAAAGCCTGGGTATTGAGGATGTTGCGGTGGCGGATTTAAATTCTCTAAGGTGAAGACTAGGATCTTGTGGTTCCAAGGAGTGTCCAACCATTGGAAGTAGGGACATGTGCGGCTCCGACAACTGAAATAAATGCGTCCAGGATTCTTCTCACTTTTGCTCTGTTTCAGAGTGGAATGTTTATTGCAGTAACACAGCATCTTTGACCATTCGGAATGCATTTTGTAGATGTTAATCACAAGCTGTTGGTGCCGTTGTTTCTCCACCGCTTGTAAGTACTGGTGTACTTTTTGTTGGCTTGCAATGAGGGAACAGCGGTACTCAGGACATTTCACGTAATTAAAACTATTGTCTGATGCTCGGTGCTCCAACAAACAACCATGAAAAGGGCATGTGGTATCAACTTCTGCTGACAGGTCATCGAAGATCTGCCCCATGAGTTCTTCAATAGTGGTGGGTTCATTGGGCTCCCACACTTTCCCTTCTTGGTAGGTCTGCTCCACGACTTGCACAGTGGGTGTGGGTGGGATGGGCGATAGGGGTGGCAATTCCTGTATTTCCTCCATGGTCATAGCGTTGCTTCCTCAGCATGTTTGTGTGACTTCTGGCTTCTTCTTGGAAGGAGTTTGGATGGCCGAGTGGGTTTTCGAATAGGTACGACTTGTTCTTCCTTCTCAGACATGATATAGTCTCATGAAAAAGTGAGCTAGACCGACACTTTTATAACCACCAAACGTTTGTCCCTCAAGGTATGGTGGGCCGGTGACATCGTTAGGAATCAATCATAGAATGACCTAGTTGCCTTTTGATTGGCTCTCGATGAGGTCATGGTTGTTTCTGATTGGTTTTCGACGAGCTCATCTGGTGTGGTTGTGATTGGTTTCTTTTCCTTAGTCTTGTCTTTGCTTCGTTGTTATCTCTCATTCACAGTTCAGCTCTAGAGCACGAAGTACTGCACACGCAGTATTATTTTGTGTCACACATGTGCGCGCTTAATATATTTTTCCACACCGAAATTTGCAGTATTTGCTTATTTTAATCTAGATAGATTTATGTCTCATTTGCAGTTGTTGCTCTGCCATTTATATTATTCGCATCACTTCATTTGGATTCAACAAAACCTAAACCATATTATGATGCATGTGTGCCCCTTTTATACATATGAACGTTATGATTTTATCAGAATGATGAGACAACTGTAAGGTGGTATTACTTTTAAACCGTTTTTTATGATCAGTGGTATTGTATTGCAGGCGCAGAATGTAATTTGCCAAGTTATAAAATCATGGAATGCTTCTCAGATCTAATCTGTATACATCAGCAATATTAGGAAGATTTTCCGACGGTTCTCAACATTTTGTAATTTTCAAGAGGTTACTAACAGCCAATTAAACTGCTTGAATGGGGGAGGTACATTGTCCCCGTCAGGTTGTTCTTCGTCCTTGTGCGCCTTTGATCCCAACATCACCTTGAGAACCAATTATGATGAAAAATTGGAAAAAATTTGAATTGTTTCAAATAGCTGGAAACTTAGACGATTAACACTGATAGGAAAAATTGTTGTTCTTAAGGGTTTAGCTGCTTCACATTTTACCCTATATATTAGCGCCACTGGAAACTGACGAAAGATTTCTGAAAGAGATAAATCAAATATTTTATGATTTTTTATGGAATAACAAAGGAGATAAGATTAAACGTAGTGTTTTGATTAACAGTTATGATAAAGGGGGGCTCAAAATGATCGACATCTTCTCGTACAATAAATCCCTTAAATTAGCTTGGGTAAAAAAGTATCTTGATGCGGAAAATATGGGAAAATGGAAACTCTTCTTTGGGGAAGAACTCGAGAAATATGGTGGAAAGCTTCTTTTCAGTGGTAACCTCAATAAAAAGGATACTATGGAGATAACTGATGTAAACAACACCCTAATCCGAGAAATTCTGAGTTTTTGGGCAGAAGTTAATTTCGAAGGGTCGGTCAAATCGCAGAATCAGTTCTTGGAACAACCTCTATGGCACAACTCATTAATTAAAGTAGGGAACAAACCTATTTTTTACAAAAAGCTCTTTTTGAAAGGCATTTCTAAGGTTAAACACATAATGAGGGACTACAACAAGTTTTTCTCTTTAGCCGAGGTATCGAATATCTACAACATACAAATACAACCATTAACCTTCTTTGGACTCGTATCTTCAGTTCGGTCTATTAGAGCCCCTGTGACAAAAGAAGCAAGTGAAACAAGACACGAGGATTTCTATAGTTCTTTCATTAAAAGACGAAAGGCCAACAAACTGGTTTATAAAAAGCTCATATCTATGAAAGCTAACAACCCTGAAAAAAGCCAAATAAAATGGGACGCAAACTGTGAATCTGAAAATTGCCATAGACCTGACTGGAGAAACGCCTATAAACTAGCTTTTCGCTGCACCAAGAGCACTAAATTGTCTAACTTTCATTATAGGTTCTTACATAGAATATCACCGACGAATTGTTTTTTGACGAAAATTGGCCTTAAAAATATTGCTAACTGTACCTTTTGAGGAGATTTTGTCATCTCTTCTGGAATTGTAAAAGGTCCTCTTGTTTTTGGGATGATTTATTACTGTGGTTGAAAGAGAAAGCCATCATACCAGATATTTACCAAAAGAGTATGACTGTCTTATTAGTATTGAAACCAGAAAGCTCTTCACGTCATAATGTTTTAATCAATTTCTGTTTCCTAATTGCCAAGTTCTTCATTTGGTGCTGTAAAATGAGGGAAACCCCTCCAAACATTAAAGGTTTTCTTCCCCTACTGTCTTTTCAATATAGGATCGAATCGTACACCTACACCAAGGAGAATAAGAAATGGGATCCTTTCACAGAACTTTTAAAGTAAAGTAAGACAGAAAAGTTAGTCTCGCAGTATCCCTTTTCCCCTCCACATTGAGCGACAATCAAACAAATAAATATACGTTTAAGTAAATATACTTGTAACAGAAATTACGCCTTACCGTAATATAAGATATCAATGCACTTTTCAGACATGTTATATTTAGCTTCCATATACCTGTAATTTACTGTACCCTCTATTTCTGTTCACTGGTTTGTTTTATTTTGTAGCTGTATAACTTTTTTTTTTCCTCGTTCCTCCGGGGAATAATAATTTTTCTTAATTAAAAAAAAAATCATTCACAGCATTGGTGGCTTGCAAGGGAAGCATTCACATACAAATAATTCACTCAATCTTGTGGGGCTAGCAATGTTTCACCTACACTGGGCGTGAAATTCAGCAAGGTTTCACCAAAAGGATCGGTAGGCATACATACCCGTCTGTTTGGTCATTAACATACTATTCAATCGCATGTCAAATTGTTGGATCATGGTGTGCGCCATGTTGTTGACCAGGTAAACTTACTTGGTATAATCGTCTCCCGATTGATTGCCTTCAGCTGCAGTCCGCATGCAAACCAGCATTGTTGGTACTGGTAGGTAGTGTCATGTCAAAGGTCAAATAACTTTGATTCAAAGCGACAAAATCTTCCAATTCGGAAATAGTGAATTCCAAGGGGGTAAAAGGGCTCTTTTTGAGCAAGGAGTAACCCACCCATCGAGACCCTTGAATAACCACATCTTGCCCTGGCAAAGCCCAGAAATTCATCGACTTGCTCATGACGAATGTCAACGTCGTCTGTGGGTTGTTCGTCGCAATCGTCTGGGTTTTATCTGTGTGATCCACTGACGGAACAGTTTGTAGTCCAAGATTGCTGGTGGTGGTGTTATGTGATTGGAAATCCACCCACCACGCTGTTCCCGCCCCCGCAATCGCCGTTCTCGTCCAGGAATGGATCGCAGCACACTTTGACCTGCATTCCATTGCTTTTCTATGCGAAAGAGTCCATCATCTGGTACGGTCACCAGCTGCAAATCTTGCCTTTAAAATGTACCTTCCACTGGAGTCCCATCCCATTCGGGTACTTTGCAGATGGGTACTATTCCTGGCACGACCCCACGGATCACAAAAACCTCTTCTGTCTACCCGGGCAAATACCCTTTTTTAAATGGCCTATGTTTTTTGTTCAAACCCACCTGTGTCCCTTTTACCAAAGGCATCTGTTTGATCTTTTTCTTGGCTCTTTCTTGGCTCTTTCGTGGCTCGGGTTATATGAAAAAACAGTGAGCAACAACGACGCTTTTATAACAGTAAAACGCTTTTCCCTCAAGGTATGAGGACCAGTGAAATCATGGTTGTTTATGATTTTTGCTATGTGTTTGGGAATGGCGTATTCGCTTTAACTCTTCAACAGCATGCTCTATTCTCCCCAATGTATCAAAAACATGTTCTGTAAACTGCGCCACGGGTCAATATGAGCTTCAATGTTTCGCGTACCTGTGATGGCGCATGTTTTACCCATCAATGACACAATGGGTTCAAGGCAGGCTTCAAACCTGTCCTCAACACGATCATACTCAAACCAACGATTATGTGACATCGAGTACAGATACAAGGGTTTGTGCATAAGGCGTGCCATATCTACGCCCCACATCGTCCCACCATCCACACACTCTAATTCTTGACTCTTTTGTGCAAATTTTCCAAAAGCGTACACAGTATCAGCTTTCTTTATAATCCAATGATTGCACCACAATAACCCGTTGACTTTACAAGATGATGATGGGTATATACGCTGTAAAGAGACAAATCTCCCAGATCAGAAACTACTAAGGCATCAACAAGGTAGGGATCATGACCACCACAGAGACACAATCCTTTCCCATCCCCTCGGGGTGATAAGGTGGTTGTAAGGGACAATGCACATAACATGCATCCCATATTGCCACGCCCATTGTGTGGCCCAGATCATGGTGATTTCGCTCGGTTTCGACATTCGCTCACTCTCACTCACAACGACAACTACATCAATCAAGTGGTTGCATTCTCTTTTTATTACACCACTGAACCAATTAAAAACTATTTACAATATTGAGCACAGTTCATGTGGTCTTTGAAAAGCATCCATCAGATAGGCGCTGGGCCATGCGACAAGCCAATTGAAAAGCAGACAGTGCTTCGGATGTGTTCTTGAACGATCTTCCACTCTGCTTGTATGGGTGACGTTTAGATGGCACAACATTCTGTTTCTTCTTTGGTTGGTAAGCCACCAGGTGTGGTTTAAAGCCTGGGTATTGAGGATGTTGCGGTGACGGATTCAGTTTCTCTAAGGTGAAGACTAGGATCTTGTGGTTCCAGGGAGTGTCCAACCATTGGAAGTAGGGGCATGTGCGGCTCCGACAACTGAAATACATGCGTCCAGGATTCTTCTCACTTTTGCTCTGTTTCAGAGTGGAAAGTTTATTGCAGTAACACAGCATCTTTGGCCATTCGGAATGCATTTTGTGGATGTTAATCACAAGCTGTTGGTGCCGTTGTTTCTCCACCGCTTGTAAGTACTGGTGTACTTTTTGTTGGCTTGCAATGAAGGCACAGCGGTACTCAGGACATTTCACGTAATTAAAACCATTGTCTGATGCTTGGTGCTCCAACAAACAACCATGAAAAGGGCATGTGGTATCAACTTCTGCTGACAGGTCATCGAAGATCTGCCCCATGAGTTCTTCAATAGTGGTGGGTTCATTGGGCTCCCACACTTTCCCTTCTTGGTAGGTCTGCTCCACGACTTGCACAGTGGGTGTGGGTGGGATGGGCGATAGGGGTGGCAATTCCTGTATTTCCTCCATGGTCATAGCGTTGTTTCCTCAGCATGTTTGTGTGACTTCTGGCTTCTTCTTGGTAGGCGTTTGGATTGCCGAGTGGGTTTTCGAATAGGTACGACTTGTTCTTTCTTCTCAGACATGATATAGTCTCATGAAAAAGTGAGCTAGACCGACACTTTTATAACCACCAAACGTTTGTCCCTCAAGGTATGGTGGGCCGGTGACATCGTTAGGAATCAATCATAGAATGACGACGAGCTCATCTGGTGTGGTTGTGATTGGTTTCTTTTCCTTAGTCTTGTCTTTGCTTCGTTGTTATCTCTCATTCACAGTTCAGCTCTAGAGCACGAAGTACTGCACACGCAGTATTATTTTGTGTGTCACACATGTGCGCGCTTAATATATTTTTCCACACCGAAATTTGCAGTATTTGCTTATTTTAATCTAGATAGATTTATGTCTCATTTGCAGTTGTTGCTCTGCCATTTATATTATTCGCATCACTTCATTTGGATTCAACAAAACCTAAACCATATTATGATGCATGTGTGCCCCTTTTATACATATGAACATTATGATTTTATCAAAATGATGAGACTACTGTAAGGTGGTATTACTTTTAAACCGTTTTTTATGATCAGTGGTATTGTATTGCAGGCGCAGAATGTAATTTGCCAAGTTATAAAATCATGGAATGCTTCTCAGATCTAATCTGTATACATCAGCAATATTAGGAAGATTTTCCGACGGCTCTCAACATTTTGTAATTTTCAAGAGGTTACTAACAGCCAATTAAACTGCTTGAATGGGGGAGGTACATTGTCCCCGTCAGGTTGTTCTTCGTCCTTGTGTGCCTCGGTATTCAACTGAAATTGATGTTCAAAAGGACATAAGGAGAACAGGAGGGATTTCTCACGGCTACCGATTATTCCAATGGGCATTTATAGCCAATAGAAATATACCGGTTATTTTCCCTGGGGACATTTCAGTCAACTGGATAGTTTTACTCGTCTCAAAAGAAGAATTTCTGGGGTATTCCTGTCAGCCGTTACTTTTTAATTCGACTGATGAGGCCGATGAGCTGTATTCAAAATGTTTTTCAGTATTCATCGGTTGTTGCTGCTCTTTTGCTGTATTCTCCCGTTTGTTCAAAGTGGAGACAAACAAAAGAAGAAGGGAGATATGTTTATTCACACAGTCGATGACGATGAGTATGAGACTTTATTACTTCTCGTCAAGGGAAAATTTCAAGTGCCAGTAGCTGAGCGGACGAGATCACAGAAAAGTGCCGTGGTCCAGTTTTGGAGAAGAAAGGAAATGTTTACTCTAGGAAACGAGGAAAGTCCTACGCTATATTTCAACTGAAGAAAGGTTGTCAAAAAGTCGGAGGTTTCACGAGTTGTTGCAAAAACGTTTAAAGAAACTAAATTGGCCGGTTACAAAAAGCTAAAACAAAGATCACACGATAGTTACGCAGGACTTACTGAGCGAAAGATACGACAAGTCACCTCAAGTAACATTAGATACCGTGTCCACAATGCAGCATTTACAAACAAAGCTGTACCAAAGCCTGTTAGAGCACACCACGTACAGTCGCAGCACCAGGTCGATTTGGTTGACTTGAGCAAGGAGCCAGTTGAGCTTGGAAGGAAGAGTTACAGGTACATTCTCTCTGTCATGGATGTATTCAGTCGTTATCTCTGGCTCGTAGCACTGCCTACAAAGTCAAGTCGAGATATAGCAAGGGAACTCAGAAAGATATATGAACGGGATGAACCACCGGATCGTCTTCAAAGTGACCAAGGCCTTGAGTTTCATGGGCGTGTAGAAAATATTTACAAGACGTATAAAATTCGAAGAATTCAAAGTAGGCCTTACCACCCACAATCGCAAGGCAAGGTTAAACGTTCGCACCGACGATTGCGTGACAAGATGATGTTTCACTTACTGACTACGAAGGGGATAGGAATCGACTGGGCCAAAACCCTGCCAAGGTACTGCAAAGTCCTAAACGAAGAAAAGAAAGAACAACTTGGCTGGTTAAGCCCCTTTGAAGTTTACTATGGGCGAAAATCGAATGTTGTGACCAAAGCATCTTTAGAAAACTATGACATTGACAGGTGTCCTTCAGAATCTTTAGAAACCCCAAAAACGAAAAAAAACCTGTCTAAACACCATATGGCCGTCAAAAACATTATAAAGGGCCAAGTCTTACAACCGAAAGCTGGAAAAACGGATGATGGACAAGCACATGCGTCGCAACGGTCCTCCAACAGAGTATAAACAAGGAGATAAAAGTCTTGCTAAAGCTTAAGTCACGAAAAGAGAGGATTGCTCCAAAACGAAGGCACATTTTGAAAGGCCGCATAGTTGCAAGAAATCTCAAAACTTTAATGTATAAAGTTTTATTTATCAATCGAACTTCACATAAAAGAGTGCAGGAGTGGATTTCTGTGGAAGATATCACAAGTGTTAGTTCTCAGGAAGAGAAAGCAAAACGGAAAGAGCAAGAGCAAAAAAGAAAGAAGCGGTTGCATCGAAAGAAATCTCGTATTGTTTTAACTTGCAAGGATAGATTAGAGCTCTTTAGAGAAAGCACGCCTATTACCTTTGATCCTCCGAAAGATGGCAATTGTCATGTTTCTTCTTGAGGAGGATAGGAATTGAACAATCACCAGAAACGCTGAGAAAAGAGATTGTAAGATACTTACAAGAACATCCCAACGACTTAGAGGGTTTTCCCTTGTAACTATTTTCTGGTCAAGGATGGGCTGAATACTTCGCCGAAATGAACAAAGATGGCACCCATGGAGATCACATAACTTTGCAGGCCGCGTCGAACATTTTCAATGTTCAAATAACTGTTCATTCTTCCCTGGGAGTGGAGGCAACCACAATGATTTCTCCATTTACTGAGGTTGGAGTTACGAATTTCAACCTAGGACACTTTACCGAAGGGCAGGGGGAGATTATGTGTGCCTAGAGGTCGAGGAAAGTGCTGCTGAAAACATTTCAAATGACAAGCAAGAGAACCAGGAAGTATTGAATGAAGACGAAAACGAAACAGAGAAAGCGGAAGAAAATAATAGCAAAAGACAAAACAAAACGAATGGTGGAGCAGACAAAGAGGACCAGAGAGTAAAAGAGGGCATATACGAGAATCCGAATGACAATAATCATCAGCAAAGAAGGAGCAAAGAAACAAGTTCATTTGACCACCTTCCAAACGAAATAATTGCCATGATTTTTGAAACAGTTATACGATCTACAAACCCCAATGATGCCTGCATTATTTCCAGCGACTAAAAAATGAGTGCTCTCGATTTCGGCAGTGCGCCAATACCTTCACTTACTTGTTACCGAAAATATACTATCGTGACGGATCCCCGGGTATAATCAGTGTAAGGCGGCTCATAAAGGAGTTTGGTCCTTCACGTGGATTGATCCTCGAGTTAAGACGTATAATTGATAGCAACCGTTGGCACCATGCATGGCTCGAGTTATGTGCCATAGTTTTAGGTTGGTTCCAAATTAAGAACATTTCTTGGCGCAAATAAGATGCTATTTTCTTTTGTTTAGTAGCTTTTCTGTATCAACATGTTTTGGGTTGTTCTTATTACTGTACTTTGTTAATGCTGTTCTTTGTTAAAGCAGCTTTTTGCCGGAAGATACAATAACTAATGTAAAATGCACAATGTACTACGAAGTTTAAAGTTAAATACGTTGTAATAACTAATAAAAGTTGCTGTTCAAAGTTTTAGAATTGCGATTTTCTTTCAGTACTTTCGTGGCAGGAGAGATGGTAAACTCTCCAGATATTCCTATGCATTCTTCCGAGATAGAAGAACCCCTCACTGACCCAGAGGTTTTAGGACCGGGGGCTCGTGGCCTTAGTCCTTGTCAAAACGTTTAGGGACACTTCAAACAAAGCACTCTATTGTAATTGACGAGAATTAAAATTCTCCCATCCCACTCTGCAAACAATGTTGTGTAATGGATTAAGATGTAAAAGAGCCGTAGGCTACGGCACCCTGAGGCCCAATATCCAGTCCACGGTTCATGGCCCACTCCCATAGTTAAAAGCCGTCATATGGAATATCGATATGGCCTCGGATCGAAGTCGAAAACCAAAGGACACGGTTTTGGCTGCCATATATCAGAAAAATTGCAAAAGAACAGACTTCAGTAAGTGTACTAAAGTGAATGTTAATTAAGTGTGAATGTTACATATTCATTTTCTACTAATTAACAATCAACAACCATAAAGATCAGCGATGTCGGTTACCACCTTAACATCATTGGAAAGGTCTCATTACAATTGCGTCAGACATTATTACAATTTGCGTACACTTACAAATATTACAAAATGCTGCAGCCCATATTACAAAATGCGTAGGTTGGATCTATTACAAAATGCTGCACACGATATTACACAATGCGCACATTATTACAAAATGCCGGAATCG
The DNA here is from genome assembly GCF_036669925.1 of Montipora capricornis. Taxonomy (NCBI): domain Eukaryota; kingdom Metazoa; phylum Cnidaria; class Anthozoa; order Scleractinia; family Acroporidae; genus Montipora; species Montipora capricornis. Next base: position 35,925,739 of record NC_090893.1, read on the forward strand.
TTATTACAAAATGCGTAACATTACAAAATGCGTCGTTATTACAAAATGCCGCAGAACAAGGTGAGACCAATAATGTATTAGAATTTCCTCTTCTACAACAACTACATGTAAAACATGCATACTAGTAATACCCCTTTGCCTTTTCCCATTGAGTGTGCCATGCAATGATTACATCCGAGCAATGTTCATATTAACTCTAAAAAATATGCGTATGATCGGCGCATTGCTATTCCGCCTTATGACCTATGTAAAAAGGCACCATCTTAAATAAGTTCTTTTATGAATCTTGTTGAATCCTAGAGGAATCCTATGTGATCAGAGTTGACATGGTCTGTTGCTGTCTTATGATAACTAGTTTTGAGTAAACACATTGATAATTTGTGCTAATTATTATGTTCTGTAAGTGTACATAGCCTACTAAGCGACACATCTTTTACGTCTGACAATATAGTTCATTGAATTTACAGATATGTAACAAATGTTCACGCCTAATGGCAGATGATAATGTTACAAAAGGGAATCAACAGACTCTTGCAACTTTCTCCCAAGATCGCAAACAGCCAAACCATTAAAAAATACTTGGGTTATCTGGATCAAGGAGTTGTCTCTGTGAGTTTTTTAACACCACATTCTTAAGAAGTCACCCCTCTACCTCGATACATGTTGTTAATTCCAAGTTGTTCATTGAGGGGAAAGATGCAAACGTTTAAGAATAAATTCTGACACAGACGTCCTTACAATTATTGAGCCTACATCCATTTGTGGATGTTTAAAGACTATTTTCGCTGATTTCAAGAACATTGAATGCGTAATGATGATATTAACACATGAAATGGTACTATGACAAAAAAATTCAATTCTTTGTTTTCTTTAGATTTCAAAACATGTTAACAAAACTGAGTGGCCCAAGTTTTAAGCATTCATTTAAGAAAGACACATGTTTATTTGAACTGGAATTTTCCTATTTGATGGTCTGCCATTACTAACTTTAAAATCTTAAGAGCTGGATTGACGAATGCAATGCGTGTGAGGAATGCAATGTGTGTACACAGTTGGATTACTATGCAGCATGGGAGTTTCGGGCTTTCAGCCCTCTAAACTCGTGTTTTGCATCGATAAGAAGCGGCAGTTACAAGCTGAAATTTTAAGCTAGTGAGTAAATGACGTCTTTTTGCCCTAGATCCAACCCTGTGAGGACCAATCGGTCACTTTCGAACTTGAGTAATGGCAAATTGTGAAATCCAAAACTTGCACTCAAAGTAAATGGGCATTAGATAAAAAATCAAACCTCAAAATGTTTGCCAGTCAGGTGTCAAGAAAAGACTTTCAAGATCTGAAGAGAAGAAAGGAAGTGATAATTGATTATAGAACTTTAAGTAAATAAGTGTTAATTATAGTTTTTCTCCCATTAAGTCATTGGTTGCACTATTATGCCTTCTCCTCCTTTTGGAAAAGGAGACCAAACAAGCACAGAAGCCACATGAGTCCTTTCTGAAGGTATGGTACCACTAACTTTTCGCAAGCATTTAATTGCCTATGAAATAAAAATGTATCTTTTGCTTATTTGAAAGACCTTCAAAATGATGAAAAATAATGTTTACAATTTTGGAATACCTTCTTTGGTTCCAGAGATATTCAAGTTTTTGTCAAAAAACTGAGGTCACACACCAACTTTGGTTCCCCACATGGTTCAATCGTTGGGCTGCTTATCTTCAAGAATAATAATAATAATAATAATAATGATGATGATGATGACAATCCGTCGAAGCCGAGTACAAGGCGATTAAGATCAAAGGTGCACTCAACCTGTTCAAAAATGAGGATCCAACCATGGAGCTGGTGCGCCAGTTTGAGGACCGTTCAGTAAGGTTGGGACATTGTCCTGTTGTCTAGGAGGCTTTGAAGTATGGGCAAGAGCTTGGAATAAAGCTAAATTTGGTGCACCCTAACCCTACATGCTGTACTGAGGATGGAGATGAGATCCCAGGTACAAAGACCAAACAGCAGTTGAAGCGAGCTCAGCAAGAAAAGCTGAAGAAGGACGTGCGAAGTCAGAGTTGGCAAGGGAAGCTGATCGCATCGAGATGGAGTGACTCCGAGCTGAGTAATGGGTGTTTTGACTGGCTTAAGTGGGAATCCTGTCCATCATGCGTGGTTGCTGGTATCTATGAGCTGTACGAGCAGATGCTCAATACACGAATCTACCAGAGTAAAAAGACAAGAACTGCTAGGGAGCGTAACGTACAATGCAGACTCTGCGGTAAAGCGCAGGAGTCGGTAGCACATATTCTGGCTGGATGTTCTGCACTTGCGCAGAGCAAATACCTCCACAGGCATAATTGCGTGTTAAAGATTCTGTTTTTTGAGATGCTCCATGATCTAGAACTCGTAGACACTGTACCACCTTGGTACTCCCCGGTCGAGCCAAAACCTGTTTACGAAAGCGCATATGCACAAGCCTTTTGGGATGTCCCTCTGTACGCAGACCATGTGGTAGTGAGAGCCAACCGGATAGATGCTAGGGTTGTGGACCACAAGCGGAAGATTGTCACCATCTTAGAGATAAGTTGTCCATGGGTGGACAACAGAGCTGCAAAAGACCAGGATAAGACAGAAAAGTATGCTCCCTTGCGGCTGGAACTAAAACAACAGTTCAAAGGATACCGCATAGACCAGCACAACATCATTCTAGATGTACTGGGAGGATACTCCAAAGGACCTGAGAGAACTGTTAGGGTGTTAGTGGGAAGGAAGAGTAAAGAAGTCTTGATAAAGATGCAGAAGTCCGCATTAGCTACCAGTTTACACATTGCCCGCCACTTCAAAATAATGACGTAAGATAAGACACTAGTAAAGCATTTTCTAAGTATTTTAATGTGATATCTCAGAGAAGGAGATTTCAATTTTTTTTTCCTTTAAGGTCCACTTAGATGACATTTTAATGTATTAGTTTTTATAATAAGTTTTTATTTTAATTTTCTTATTTCCCGTTGACCTTCAGGTTATGCAACAGCGCCCTACTGTGCTTTAGCTATCGTTTAGCATACAAACGCTTGCACTGCTATAATAATAATAATTTCCCCGTGGCCTTGAAATACTGGGTTGGCATCCGGCAGGGTACAGCCATGCCTCATGGGCAGGAGGGGCTCTTAAGTCTTGGTCGACAGCCCTCCTAGAGATGGTTTCTCAAAGGAAAAAACTGGTGGTATTGACACCTTAAAACACCACCCTCTTATGAGTGAGAATGTCTAATGATAAGTTATCAGACAACGGCGTGAATGAGACCGGAACTACCAGTGAAGGTGTCTCGCCCGGCAGGTACTCCTCGGCCCAGCAACGGGGAACTGGTCGTTATCAAGCTACTGATAGGATGCAATGGACCAAGCAAGTAAATATCGTAGTTATGGAATGCTATTATCGAAGTAGGCCTGTAGATGAGAATGGTATACCAATAGGAGGTTACAGACGATGAATGTTTAGGGAGTGGAGAGAAAGGGGAAAGTTCGAGTCCGCCGAGCAAAGGATTTCTGACCAGGCAAGGGCAATAAGAAAGAACGGTTGGCTGTCCGAGCTGGAACTAGAGACGATAAGGAGAAGGATAGAGCAGGAAGGTGAGGAAACCCATGAGATGGAAAATGTTTCAAAGAGTGCTGATATAGACCAAAATGTGGTGGATGAGGTAGAGGGGGGTTTGGAAAATGGGCAAAATGTTGATTTTGTTGTGAATGAGACTGAGGACATACCACCTGAAGAGAGGAGAATTATAGACCAAATTAGAGAGATCATCGCTGAGGGTTTAGGAAACAACCATGGTTATTCATTTAGGAAAGTTGATAAGAAAAGATTGGAAGAAGAAACTAGGAAAGTAAACAAGGCAATTAAGTATGTGGCGACAAAGGACATAACTGAATAAAACAATCTGATCAAAGCTGCTAGTATATGGGTTGAAGGACAGTTTGGTCTAAAAAAGCCGATGAGAGGTAAGAAAGTGGAACCATGGTGGAAAAGAAGAATCGAGGAGATATTAAGGGAATAAGGAGGGAAGTGAACATATTGGAGAGGGAAAAACGAGGAGAAATCAAATCAAAACGAAAGGTTAAAGAACTGGAAAATAAATGCAACATTAAAAGAAAGGGGCTAACATTGGTAATTGAAGAACTTAAACAAAAGTTGCTGCCAACGAGTGCAAAAATAAAACGATACAAACAAAGAATAACACAATACCGACAAAATCGGATGTTTGAGACTGACCAGAAAAAGGTCTATGAAGAATTGAACGGGGAATTTAATGGTGAAAGTGTGATACCTGATGCTAAAGAGGGTAAGAGTTTTTGGACTGGTATTTGGGGGGTGGAAAAGGAACATAACCGAACAGCGGACTGGTTAGAGGGGTTAAAGGGAGAGAGGGATTATGACCAACAGGAAGCGCTAGAAATATCCGAGGTGATGGTTAAGACCAATGTAAGAAAATTCCAAATTGGAAAGCTCCTGGTTGGGATGGCGTTCAGGGCTTTTGGATGAAAAGACTGAATACGATGCATGGCAGAATTTGCGAGCCAACTCAATGAAATTTTAAACGGAACAGCCAGGTTACCTGAATGGATGACTTATGGCAGGACAGTTTTGTGCCAAAAAGATCCTGCTAATAGTATTGCAGTCGATAATTTTAGATCGATATCCTGCCTTCCTCCGATGAGGAAGCTAACAACAGGAATACTTGCTGATAATATGTATGACTACCTTGAGAGGGAAAGGATATTACCTGAGAAACAGAAGGGGTGCCGCAAGGGAAGGCGTGGAACTAAGGACCAGCTCTTAATTGACAAGGCTATTCTAAAGGATTGCAGGAAAAGACACACAAATCTGGGAATGGCTTGGATTGATTATCGGAAAGCATATGATATGGTGCCGCATAACTGGATTGTCGAGTGTTTGGAGATGTTTGAGATAGCTGAAAATGTGAAAAAGTTTCTGATTGACAGTATGAAGACATGGAAAACAGAGTTAACATCATCGGGCGAGAGGTTAGGAGTTATCCACATTAGAAGAGGGATTTTTCAAGGTGATAGTTTGTCACCACTACTTTTTGTGTTATGCATGATTCCATTAACATTGATTTTGAGAAAATCAACAGCAGGTTATGATCTTGCCAAGGAATTTAAGGTGAACCATCTTCTTTTCATGGATGACTTGAGACTGTTTGGGAAAAGTGAGGACCAAATAGATTCATTAGTACAAACTGTGCAGTTGTTTAGTGAGGACATTGGAATGGAATTTGGGTTGAACAAGTGTGGTGTGTTGTTAATGAAAAGAGGAAAGAAGGTGAGATTTGATGGTATTACCCTTTTTGATGGGCAAATGAGAGAAATTGAGGAAGAAGGGTATAAATATTAAGGGATGTTGAGGTGGATATGATGAGGGAAAAGGAGATGAAAAAACGATTTGGGAGAGAGTACAAGAGAAGGTTGAAGCTTGTGTTGAAATCAAAATTGAATGGAAAAAACAAAATTAACGCCATTAACACCTGGGCAGTCTCTGTACTGAGGTACAGAGGAGGTGTTATAAGATGGACAAAGGAAGAGCTAAAAACATTGGATAGAACGACTAGAAAGGTATTTGACAATGAATGGTGCTTTTCATCCAAAGAGCGATGTTGATAGGTTGTATGTGTAAAGGGTGAATGGAGGCCGTGGACTGATAAGCTGTGAGAAATGTGTGAGAAGTGAGGAAAACAGTTTAGGATGGTATGTGAAGAATTCTCTGGAAGTCGTGCTGCAAGGGGTAAGGGCAACTAGTGTAATTAGGAGTGAGGGGACAGTGAGCAAAGATGAATTCAAGACATCATGGAACAATGAGAAACTCAACAGTAGTTGTATGGGCTCATTCAGACCAGATTTGACAGGTAGTCATCAAATGACGTCATCAATCAAAGACAAAAGAAGGGGGCGTGCATAAATTAGGGGCAAGTTGGGGCATGACTGACACCACGCAGTGTAACCCTAAGAAGGGGGCTTGCATAAATTAGGGGCATGTTGGGGCATGACGCAATGCAGTTGTAGCCCTAACACGTGAAACAACACGTTCAACCCGGGTCGTCGCATAAATTAGGGTAAGGTTAATAAGATGCCAGTCATGTACGAAGACAAGGATTTTTCATTGATAGAATGACCAAGAAAGAAACGTAACCCTAAAATAATGTTTTGTAAGGTGCGCATAAAATAGTACTGTGTGTGCATATAATTTTATCAGTAGGTGACTAGCCTTGTTTGGAGAGAGAGAGCTCTGTCCTGATCTGTAGTTGAACTGTGAATAAGAGATCGCATCAAAGCAAAGACAAGAGTAAGGAAAAGAAATCAATCACAACCACATCAGATGACCTCATCGGAAACCAATCAGAAACAACCGTTACGTCATCGAGAGCCAATCAAAACGCAAATACCTATTGTTTTGAAGCGAGTAAAACAGAACATTAAAACACATACACAAAAGGCTTTACACGCCTGGAAAAGTCCACAAACGCTTTGTTCTTTTTTAAACTAAATTTGCATAGAGGCGATCGAAGCGTGAAGAAGGAAGAATATAGACCAAAAAAGTTGTTTTGTGAGGAAAAGAGGAGCATTCTCAACTCTTTCACGCTTTTTAAACAAACGTGAACTCCGTTGTTACAACCTTTTTTAAGGAAAGTTTTTCAACCTCACGCTTGAATGAAACACAGGTAAATGCAATCTTTTTATGTAAGAATACACAAAGACATCCTTCAGTGCACAGACACAAAGAAAGCCTACTCAACAGATTTGAATAACGCCTAAAAAAAAATTGGATTTTGAGAAGCGTTTGAGACCGTTGTATGGTGAAGCGGGAGTTGGTTTCATATCGTATTTCAAAATACTTTTCACAATATTTGACGCAGTGAGCAAACAACAATATACATTTCAAACGCTTTATTAAAAGATACTCTAGTGACAAGTTGATATAAACGATTGTTCTTCGACTATTCGACTTTCGTAACCTTAAAACAAACATGTTGTGTTGCGCTTAAACAAATACTCTGACTCTAATAAATGCAGTTCTGTCCAGTCATAAAGAATATTAAACATTCGAGACCGGACTAACTCGAACGAATTTTATTTGCAGAACGCTATCGTTAAGTCAACAGAAACACACCAACAAACATTTCAAACGTTTTACTGAATTAACAGAGAACGCTTATCATAATGTGATATTTGCGAGAGATAGTTCTCTTTAAACAAACCTTAATCCGAAAAAAGTTGTTTTGAAAACGCACCCTACGTACAACAAAGATTATAGTTGTTAAGTCAATAAATACACACCAATGGGGAGTCAGGGTGGTTTAGTGGTTATCAACTGCGCCTCCCACCTCTGTGACCCGAGTTCAACTCTGGCCTCGGGTCGTATGTGGTTTGAGTTTCAATCGATCTCAATCTGACTCAGAGTTTTTCTCCGGGTACTCCGGTTTCCTCCCTCCTCAAAATCGACTCTCAGTCAATTACATCCGGCTGCGGGCGGATACCCTCGATAGGGATAACCTCTGGTATCCTTCCCTTTCATTGTATTACATGAATAAAGTTGGTATTTATTTATAACAAGCATTTCAAACGTTTTACTGAATTGACAGAGAACACTAATCATAATGTGATATTTGTGAGAGTAGTTCTCTTTGTAATTCACTTGCATTCGCTGCACCATTATTGTTCTATTATGCATGCACTGTTTCAACGCTTTTAGAGCAAATAAATAACACACACGTAAATGAGAGATGAAAAAAAATGTAATTCACTTGAGTTCGCTGCATCATTATTGTTCAGTAAGGTTCCCACTTTGTATTACTCCTTAATCGGGCAACCATAGGTGTTCTTGCCCTGTAGGACCTTTTAGTAACCCGCCTCTCCGTGGAATCTGGGGGCGTTTCAATGATCCAGGGATCTGTTTCCCGTTCGATAGGAGAAGGTGGCGTTTCTATCCTGAAAGGAATTTTGCATGGACCAACAGGTGTAGCTGGAAGTTTCCTGTGTGCTGTTTTTTTGGGTTGTACCTCGGATATCGTAGGAGAATGGTTTGGAGTGGGCGCATTTGGAGTTGTTGTCGCTGTCCCTGCAGGTTTCGCATTTGTTTCGCTCTTCATTTGTTTTGCCAAACCTTGATACCGTTGTCATAGTTGATCCAATAAGGCCACTTTTTGATCCTTGGGCAAAGTAGAATCCGTGATATGTTTCATGTCTTGATCCAAGCGTGTCAAGGTCGTGAGTTGCGGTGGTGATGTTAAGCGATGTTCTGTCTCAAGGTTTTGCAATAAATGCTCTGGAACCAACATCATCTTTTGTACGTGTTTCATTTAACACTTAACCCAATAAATCCAAAGCGAACGGTGCAATCAAAGAGGGGAGAGCTGGCAGGAATCCTCCTTGTTTATTGAGAACTTCTTTTTTCTTCTTCAGACTAGGTGTCTTGCGAGTCAAATACAGGAGTTTTGACTTGTGTGGTTTCAAGCGTTTAAATGATGAACTTGGAACCATAATGTTCCCTTTAAGTAGATTAAGAGCGACTTCACTGATGGCTTTTATTTGTCCCTTACTAGCGTGAGATATCATCTCTTTCCGCTGTTTCCCTCTGCTTGTAAAACAAATGCAGAGAAAGGGTAAATGTTGATTGACTTTGGAAGCCTTGATGAGTTCTCGTTTTCTTCTCTCGGTACTTTTGAAATCTTTCCAGAACGCAAAGTCATTTCACCACCATTTTGATTGTTTACTGTCTCCTCGTGGTGCAACAATTGCAAAGCCATAGCGTTAAATGAAATTTACCGGAAAGGGTTCATCGGTTTTATAGAATTTCTTATCCACGTAAACGATGGGATATGAATGTGACGCTGGGAAGATCCTTGTTCGCAATCGATGAATGTCCGGGGTTCGTGGATGTAAATCCATCATTAAGTATCCAAATGGTTGTAATGTAGCGTCTTGAAAACTCTCCCATACATAGGGAACGCGCCCAGAAAACGCCTGTTGTGCCAGTGTCCTCAACCCCAAAGTATCTCGAGGATTGTTAAAAGCAATGATGTGATGAGCATTAAGAGAAACTTTCCTGGGGGAAAAAGGTTTTGCGTCAAATAAATGCAGGTGACGTCACAATGATGGGACACTTTGGGGAACAAATCCAAAATGCGCTCGTCATCGCTACAGTTTCTCATGAGGTCATCTAACAAGAGCAGACCAGGACGATGAGGGGGTGAAAATAAGGCAGGAATGTCGTCGGGAATACCCTCCATAAAAGTGACTTCCTTTACCAATTCCTTAAAACAATCTTGCCATTGATGGTAAACTGTTTGATGATGGAATGAAGGGCGTTGTTGACCAGAGTGTACTTCTTGCCATCCCCCGTGGGCGATCCATCTTGTTTGGTAATCTTTACTACCAATCGCAGCTCTGTCTTGTTAATGTCAATGTAGTTGGCCAACGGTTTGATGACAAACTCGATGGGATTAGTTCCCGTTTGAACCGGTTCGTAATCGACCCATTTGCTGCTAACAATCGACACATCTGTCTCTGGTACATTAAACAACTGTAAACTTGAATTTGCACCAGGGCTGAGAGAGGGTGTGCTGATGCCATCTTTGATCAAAAATAGTCTTGAACGTTGAACGAGGTGTTCTCCTTTTCTTGGTCTGTCCTTCACTGCACGGCTTCGACGTATCTGCACGCTTATACACTTTTTCCTCGACCTTGCTGTGTAATGTCATCAATGACCCCTGTGAGTAAATTTTCTCCAGCAGCTTTGGCAGCTTTCTTTACAGGTTGACCATTGATCACATCTTGGACAAGTTGCATTCCCGCTTCCAATCCAGTATCAAGCATTCGTTTTCCCACCTTTTTTGCTGTTGTTTTGAGAAAGGGAGTTGCTGAACGGAACAAGGACCGAAACATTCCACGTAAGCCGTTGCCCCTTGACCATAAGGGTGTGTTCCTCCGTAGACACTAATGTCTCCTCCTTTACCATGCTGCATATAGGGTACAACATGTCGTCCATATGGGTAATATCGGTGGTTCATAGGTAATAACATGTTGTTATAGAATAGCACGACGCCGAAAATGCAGGGTCACGCGTACGGCTCCAGAAGTAAATGGTATCAATTGACCTGTGTCTCCTCTTACATTGATCGCCACGGATGAAAACACAGTTGTACAGAGTCTATGGCAGGAGGGCACCTTTACCTATTCAGTAATCATGTTCCCCGGCTGACCACGAGGAACGAGCATCCGAAGTCAGTTGGGTTGAGCATCTCCCACTACTTGAGACTCGATTAAATCGGAATACACGTAGATGGTTTTAAAAGCGTCTCTCGAGAGCAATCCCCGCACCAATTGTTCTTTTCTGACAAGTGTTGTTGTTGTCCTCGCAAGAAGGACGCTGTGACCATCATTCTGTTGGACAAGGCCTCCAATTTGGTACAGCTGAGGAAT
>NC_090893.1:35941213-35943713 GCF_036669925.1 Montipora capricornis
TTACCTCTTTATTGCTATCAAGCACGAGGGATGCACTTCTACCTTGGAAGTTCAGGCCATTCATTTCTTATTGTCCGGTAACGCTTGATCGTCTGTGGCAGAAAGAGCTGTGCAAGGGAAAGCCTTTGGTAGGAAAATGTTTGCCCTTGAGACTGATAGCGCACAGCTTATTAACTGAGCAGCATGTTTTTGCGTTAACACTGAGACAAGAATTTGCACGAATATAATGTACGGTGTGTTTTCTGTTTTGGTTGAGTTATTTTGTTGTATTTCGATGTTTGCTAATTTTAAGTATGCGAATTATTGAGCCGACGAAAGGGGCATTGCTTCATAAGAATTCTTGAATTGTCAGGCGTAATATCTAGTTACGTGCGAGTTTCAAGTTCAAATTCCCGGAAATATTTCCTTTCTTACATGATTTTCTGGAAAAAATAACAGCAAATATTCGATTGGATTAGCAAGTGATTTCTTAGGATTGCAATCCAACTTCAGATTTTTCACCGAAATGAGCTATCGCTCATATGCGATATGTGGTTAAAAAAGTTGTCGAGGGGTTGGTATGTTAGTTAATGCTTTTTACTAAGGAACTCAGGAACTGTTATGTAAGGTATTGTAAAGCCATGTTTGTTGTAATTTCGATGTGATAAGGCATCATTGTATACGTTGTTTTTTTGCAGCAGTCGTTTCGTTGGTTTCTTTCCTGTTGTTATAATCTTCCCAATGCTTTTTGCCGAAAATAAGAAAAAGAGATAGTCTTGCCATGTTTAAAAGTTCTGCCCTTGCATCTTAGATGAACTCCGTAATAACTTAAGTTGTGTGGACCCATTTCCCTTACTAGGGCCAACGCTCGGATGGGATAACCTGGGAACTTTCTTTGCAATATTTCCGTAGCAATGTTAAAATTCTACTTAGGTCATTCTTTAATAGCTTACTATAGCTCATTTTTCCTGTAACATTTCATTGAATGATGTAATTTCATGACACTCAAAATTCGCAAAATGAGTTTCATGTAAACAATCTTGACACTAGCAAGTCGTAGCATTAAACTGGATTAACCAGGAAGTGAAAGAAATATTGTTGGCTTCCCAAATAAATTTCATTTTACACCACAGTGGCAAAATCATTTGTCAGAGAAATAAAATTCCTGTCTCTTTCCGTATCACATTTCAATGCAAGTATGCAAATTTGTCAACTCATTTTCACCGCGTCCCGATTGTCGCGAAATTTTTCTTCTTTCGAATATTAACAAAAATATCATTTCTCGTCAAGCGTTGCATCTTTTATGTTCAAGTAACCCCTAAAAATAGACTTTTTAACGATTCATCCGTAGATATTTTTTCATAATTTAATATTCTCTGTCAAAATTTGCATAACAATCAAATAACAAAAAAGCAAGGCACGCAAAAAATTCAGTCGCATTTACCTCTGAGAATGAGAAAGTTAAAAAGTATCAGGACCTTAAAAGAGAAATTGCAAGAATGTGGAGCATGAGAACTGTGCAGGTGGTACCAATTGTTGTAGGATCATTGGGAAGTGTAACAAAAAATTTGGACAAGTGGCAGGGAAAGTTGAATGTCAAAATTAGCATTTCATTACTACAGAAAACTACGTTACTGGGAATGGCGAGGATTTTGAGAAGGGTGTTGGAGCCCTAGAGAAAGAAAACTCTAAGGTACCTTTGGTCATGGGCTATAACCTGCTCACTTAGGAAGCTAACTGGAATAAAGGTCATCCAGTTCACAAAGATAATAATAATAATAATAATAATAATAATAATAATAATAATAATAAGAAGAAGAAGAAGAAGAAGAAGAAGAAGAAGAAATGGGCACTGGGGTAGAACAGGTTGGTGCCTTAGCCTACCACAGGAATATTGACGCTCCCGCCCACCTGAGTCTTGGGTGGCACCTTTGGCAAGTCACGGGACGAAAAATTGGATTTACATAGCGTCAAATGTCTTGTCAAAGGCGCGATAAAGACCGCGTTTGTTACAGCTTTACATGCCTTTGACGCGCGTCAAATATTATCTTTGCGGTTGCCTTTGCAGGGGGGTCTCAGGTGGTAAAGGCCGTTTTTACTACAGTTTTACACCCAACCTTTGACAAGCGCCAAAGGTATTATTTGACAACCCTTTGTTACCCTCCCAAAGGTGTCGTCAAAGATGTCTCAGCTTCAATTCAAAGACTTAGCAAAAGTGTTGTCAAAGATGTCTGAGATTCAGTTCAAAGGTTTGACAAAGGCGTGGTCAAACATGTCTGAGATTCAGGTTAAAGATTTGACAAAGGTGTTGTCAAACATGTTTGAGATTCAAGTCAAAGATTTAGCAAAGGTGTAGCCAAAGATTTCTTGGGGTGTATTTATAGCTGTTGGCTTGAAGCGCTGAATTGAAAACTCAGATCTCTGGACTACTTTTCCTTAATGAGGACGGTAGGACGGAAACTTCTGAATTTTTCTAGCCGTAACAAAGACACCGTTCAACTCAAACAACTGTCCATCATAA
>NC_090893.1:35948713-35953713 GCF_036669925.1 Montipora capricornis
GGAGCTTCTTACCACAGATACACCAGACCATGCAACAACATCTGATACCCAATAAGAACACCAATGTGAAGAGGAACTCAGAGTTTTTACTGCTGAAGAATTACAAGAAGAGATCAGCCCAGAACTGGAAGCCCTTTGCGACAGGATCCTAGAAATTGTACAACTAGAACAGAGAATAGAATTACCATCACTGAAGTTATGCGAAAGAACGAAGCTGAAAGCAGAAATTGGAAAAATCAATGAAGCCGTCAAAAGGATTCAGATGCATAACATCACTAAACTGAATTCTTCAATGTGTGCAGCTGCATATGCTACTACAGAAAGAATGGGAATAATGAAAGGGAGGAAAGTGAGAAGAACGGAAGAGCCATTCTAGAAAAGAGGGATTAAGGGGAATATCGAATCTTGGCGAAAAGACCTGAGCAAGATTGAGGAAGTCCGAAGAGGAAACATGAGACTGAAACAAAGAGAGAGGGAAAGGTTGAACAGAAAATATCATCTTGAGGAAAGGGGCACTTTGTATGTTTCAGGCATGTTGAAACAAAAGATCAAGGCAGGTGGAGTTAAGGTCAAAAGATACGACGAGAGATGTCAACAGTTCAAACAGAACCACCTGTTTAGAACCAATCAGAAGCTGTTCTACAAAACACTAGATGAAAAGGAATGAGGAGAAACGGTGTAACCTGATCCCTCAGAAGCAACCTCCTTCTGGAGAAAGATCTGGTCGGAGGAAGTCGGTCACAATGAGAGAGCATCTTGGCTAGATGATGTAGAGGTGGAGTTCAGTACAACAGAGGTGCAAGGAGATCAGCATCACTGTGGAGGATATTAGAAATGGAGTGAGTAAAATGGCAAACTGGAAGGCAGCTGGCCCCGATCTTGTTCAGGGGTTCTGGTTTAAGAAACTGACAGGATTGCACTCCAGATTGCACGAATGCTTGCAAGACTGTAAATTTCAAGGGAATGTACCAGAGTGGATGGTCAGGGGAAGAACAGTTTTAATACAAAAGGACACAGTGAAGGGTGCCCAGGCCAGCAACTACTGCCTATTGCCTGCCTACCCATGATGTGGAAGCTCTTGACAGGAGTTGTGGGAGAGAAGGTATACCACCACTTGGAAAGGAATGGCCTGCTAACAGATGAACAGAAGGGGTGCAGGAAGGGATCCCGAGGAACTAAAGATCAATTGCTTTTAGACAAGGCAGTCCTGAAGAACTGCCGGAGAAGGTTGACAAACTTGTCAATGGCTTGGATAGACTAAAAGAAGGCATATGATATGGTGCCACATTCATGGATCGTGAAATGCCTGGAGATGGTTGGGGCTGCTAAGAATATGATCTCTATAGTCAGCAACAGCATGGTGAACTGGAAGACAGTATTGACATCAGAAGGAATGGCTCTAGGGCAGGTGGACATTAGAAGTGGATTTTCTCAAGGTGACTCCTTGTCACCACTTCTGTTTATAGAGATCATGTTACCCTTGACCCTGGTACTACGAAAAACGAGAGCTGGATACAAACTGGCAAAGGACATGAAGCCCATTAACCACCTACTATTCATGGATGACCTGAAGCTGTAGGGAGCTAGCAAAGATAAACTAGACTCACTTGTTCAAGTAATAAGGATCTTCTCGCAAGACATTAAGATGTCATTTGGGCCAGACAAGTGGGCTATCCTGGAAATGAGAAGGGGAAGACAAGTTGGCCGTAGTGGAATATAACTACCCGACGACCAGCATATCGGGGAAATAGAGGAGGAAGGTTACAAATACGTTGTCATGTTACGGTTGGACCAGACTATTATCACCAAGATGAAAGGCAAGATAACATTGGAGTATATCAGAAAAGTCAAGGAGTTGTGTAGATCAAAACTCAATGCAAGAAATTTGATTGATGGCATCAATACCTGGGCTTTAGGTGTAATACGCTACAGTGCAGGGATTGTGGACTGGACAATGGAGGAGATAGCCAACATGGATAGAAGGAAGGAAGGAAGATCTTGGCAATGAATGGCTTTCTGCACATCAGGAGTAATGTTGCGAGGCTGTACCTGCGGAGAAAGGAATGATTGGCATGGAGGAGTGTGTAAGAAGGGAGAGCAAATCCCTTCATGGCTACCTCAGAGAGAGCGCAGAATGGATGCTTCAAGCTGCATTGAAGGAGAAAGTGATTGTTGAAGAAGAGAGTCTGCAGGACTATGAGAGGAGGAGGAAAGACGAGAAAGTTAAAAACTGGAAGGAGAAAGCCCTACATGGTGCTTGTGTCCAACAAATATCAGATGAATCTGGAGAGGAGTCTTGGAGATGGCTCAGGAATGGATTCTTAAAAAAGGAGACAGAAGGTTTGATTCTTGCTGCTCAGGAACAACCTTTAAGAACAAACTTGATCAAGTACAGCACAGATAAGACCTCAGAGACACCACTGCGTAGATTGTGTGGAGATGCCACTGAAACAGTGCGACACATTGTCAGTGGATCCAAGAAGCTTGCCCACAGAGAGTATAGGAAGCGCCACGACAAGGTGGCCTTGCGGGTACACTGGGAGATGTGCAGGAAGTATGGGATAGAGTGTAATGACAAGTGGTATGACCATCAACCCTTGCCAACCGCAGAAAATGGAGAAGTGAGGATTACCTGGGACATGACTATCTACACAGACAAAGTGCTGAAACATAATCGGCCAGATATTACTCTAGTGCATACAGACACTCCGAAATAGACACTTATTGACATAGCTGTGCCAGCGGACCAGAACTGAAGAGGAGAAGGTTGAAAAGTACCAGGAACTAGCATTTGAAATCAAAAGGATTTATGGAGCCTCAAAAGTCACAATAATACCAATCGTGATTGGTGCTCTTGGGAGCATATCAAATGGTGCCAAGACCTGGTTTGGCAAGCTAAATGTACCTGACTTCCTTGGAAGTGTACAATTATCGGCCATCCTTGGAACTGCTCACATGTTGCGGAAAGTGCTGTCTCTCTAAGCTACAGGGAGTTGCTGAGACACAATGAACATAACCCGGTAGAACACCTGACAACTGGAGAGAATGAAATCGAATAGTAATAATAATGTGGACCACCGACTGGCGTCTCAATCACCTCAAAGAACTCAAGACTAAGAAGGAAACTTGAAAACTGTAGTGGAAGGCACAACCATGAATCAACACCATTGCTCTACTTACAGCCAAAACAAGGAGGGAAAAGATTTGTTGAATAGGTAACGTTGTACAAGAACAACAAGTTAAAAATAGCCAACTACATCAACAACTCAAAAGACCAGCACATCAAACTCGCAAAGTCATCCCAGCTGAAAAAAGAACAAAGTCACTTAAGATCCATATTTAAAGATGCCAAGAAGTACGCAGAAGAACTGAGCATAGAGTGCACCACAATCTTGAGAAACGGTGACAAAGAAATGCTTGTAAGTGATAAGGAACCACAGAAAGTAAAGAGCATTATAAACAAGGCGAACACCGACAGACACATGAAAGATACACAAAACCAGCCCTGGGTTGGGATATTTGTGACCCAACATTGGAATGATTCTCAAATATCAAATAACTCATACAACATCTTTATACAGCGGAAGAACAAGAACACATATCAGACAACAACTCCTGAAAACCAAGACCTACAGATTCCAGACGTTACATGACAAAGTAGAAGAACTGTCCTGTCGACTCTGTTCTGAGAAACAGGAGACTGTATATCACACGTCCTGTTAACCTAAAGCTCAGTCACTATACAAAACTCGACAAGACAAAATGCTTTGCCCTGTCTATCATGCTCTTCTTGAAAAATATGGATTCGACGACTCTGATTATTTTTCTCCATAATACATGCAATCTCATCCTCAGCCAAGCAAGAAAACAACGAAGCAAAGATATTATGGGACATACCATGGCAACTTGAAAAATGTCTTAAAGACAGTGCAAACAAGCCAGATATCAGTATATTATTAGACAAGACGAACAAAAAATGGTCTCTAGTGGAAGGTACGAAGGTATGTACTCAAAGAACAATTGCTACAAGAACCAAGTACAAACAGAACAAGTATGAACACCTTAGATTGGGGATAAAAAACTTGTATCCAGGTTACAAAGTGAAGCTTATCACCATAGTACTTGACTATCCTCGTGCATACTACAAAGACCTAGACAAAGAACTGAATATGTTATTTGGGCCGAAATTAGCAAGGTTAACAATTGAATGGTCCCAGAAATGGGTTATCTCACAGAACTGTGAAATTGTAAAGAGATTTTCGTTTGTAATTATGTAAAGCATGAATATAGCGAGCACATTTTAGCTTCATCGTACTGAGAAGTATGTGAACAATCAAGTTCTTTTAGTTTATATATGTTATTCATAATATTAGATTGTTATTAAAATATACAACGTGTACAATAGATTTAGCTCTTTGGCATTACAAAGCTTTTGCTTTCATGTCCAAATTGAACACTCTACTAGGATGAGTCATTGCTGCTAGCAATTGCGCATGCTCACTAGCTCGCTAGTTTGAGCACTCTGGCATGGCTTAGATGTTCCACATGCGTGGGACATTTGGGATGGCTTGATAAGATTAACCTCCATCCTAGACATCAGCACTGCAGTGATGAGGCCCAGAAGGCCGAAACAGTACTGTCTGCAGATAGACATAGCTCTTTGGCATTACAAAGCTTTTACTAGGATGAGTCATTCCTGCTAGCAATTGCGTGCGCTCACTAGCTCGCTAGTTTGAGCACTCTGGCATGGCTTAGATGTACCACATGCGTGGGACATTTAGGGTGGCTTTATAAGTTTAATGTCCATCCTAGACACCAGCACTGCACTAATGAGGCAAAGGCCTCAGGAGGCAAGAGACTCAGTACAGAGCTCAGTAAGCATGAAGGGGTAGTTTCTAAAGAAACTGTGGTGCTGCGTCGGTGGGGAAGTAGTATACAAAAATTTGGTTTTATCAACGGAGTTGATAATGTAAATTGGCCACCGTACAGAGATTCTAAAA
>NC_090893.1:35958713-35961213 GCF_036669925.1 Montipora capricornis
GCAACACTGTAATTGAGTTGGGTGGTTGCCTATTATGTCAGGAATTCAGGAATATGGCTTGACGCAAACCACAGCATGAAGGATGACATTTCTAAACCATGTAAAACAGTGTTTTATTACAATTATAACATTTGGGGGATTAGAAAATACTTGTCTAGACAATCTACTCAGACATGCGTCCAATTTGCTTCATCACAAGTAGACTGAACTGTGATAGCCTTCAATTTCGCCTCATGCAGAATGCATATGCTCGACTCACTTTTATGGAGCCAAAGCATTCTCACAATACTCCTTTTGAGCATGACTTTAATTAGACACCTGTTAACCAATGCATCGTCTTTACGCTACTGCTGCTTGTCTATAATGCTTTTCATGGAGATGCACCAAATACCTCATCAATCTTATTATGGTACTTCGCCTATATAGCCTTCAAAGAAACTACCCTACAGAAAGCAGTAGTGTTGCTTAAGATAAAGCATTCTGAAGCATGCACGCCCTAAATTGAGACTGTTTTGTGATGTAAATTCGTTTAATATGGAGAGGACCTCTGGCTATTTTAAAAAACAAAAAAAAAAGACATCCTCAAAAGTAAAGTAAAGTAAATTACAGCGACCATATTTAACGTCAATAACTTGTAACAATAACTTTCAATTCCTGACAAACTCGAGGTTGACAGTGCGCTTATTTTACCCTCCCCCTCTCCATCAATGCTCCGTTTTACGGGTATTTAAAGCAACTTAGCTACACGGAAAGGAAAGGAGTCGAAACAAGAATGCGAGATCCGGGAATCGAACTCAGGACGTCTTTCACCAAGGCCATGCACTAACAGACTGTGCCATCCTCAGAGTCTACTGACAGATAAAGTGACAAGACTTTTGCATTGAGCTTCCACTCTCAATTGTGATTTACAACTCCTTAATTAAGGCATGTTATGATTGTAACCAAAAATTTGCAACTGTGTGTGACAAGTATGCAAAGACAACTGGACAGGCCATATATCACGATTTTGGCCGCGAAAACTGCACAAAATGATCTGGGACAAATCCTCAACAGAATAATGCAATATTTTATTTCCATCTGTATGGGATAAAGGGCATCCTAATAACAGACTAGAAAGCTGGTAAAGCAAGAAATTGCCTTTCTGAACGTTTTTAAGCACAAAGTTTTGTCTCCTTGTTCTTGATTACTATGAATTGCACATAACACCACTGTTCCTTGCGCAAGTATTTTCGAATTCAAGGACAAGAGTTCCAGCTAAGTAAATGGTACACTTAAACACCCCTTTCATGTGGCCCACAAATGCTAACTACGAATTCACATGCCACATCCTCTTCTTGGCAACTATGGATAGAAACGAATGTGGATAATGTCTGATCCCACATGAGCTTTTAAACTTCTCTGCGTTTTTCACCATCCAACTATGCTTGAGATTTCTTTAATATCTACCAAGTGGTTTCATCTTTATGCGACACTGTGTCCTGTGCTGAAACTCATTGAAATTTTTCTCAGCAAAGCAGACCCTTCCCTGCAATAACAACAAAAAAATCGGACAAAATCTTTATACAGTAAACTCCTGTACGAAAGAAACAGCGGATTATGACAGTTAAGGCTCAAGTAAAGCAGCAAAAATAAATACAAAGACATGTTGCATTACCGTTGCCTCAATCACCGATTTCACTTAATACTTAAGTTAGTCAAGCAACTAAAAATTATTATTATTATTATTATTATTATTATTATTATTATTGGCTGCTGGCCATGTCCTGTGGCCTTGGGTGCCTACATTCCCTCTTCTCAATGCTGTAGTATCGCATGTCTAATACTCTTCTAAGCTTCGAGGCATACTTTCTGTAGCAGCTCTAGTTCATTGGCTATGTCCAGCACCTGTAACCATTTCCCCAGGCTGGTAGACACCATTCCAAGGGCACCAGTAATCACAGGCATGATACTGACGTCCTTACGCCTATTAAAATCCTGGTACTTTTGCAAATTTTATTTTTCTTATTTATCATCATCATCATCATCATCATCAACAACATCATCATCATCAAAAACATCAATTATCTAACTATTTGCAAGATCTAATTTCCATAATTTCGCTGATTTGATTTGTATGAAAACAATCACAAAAGGAATGACAGCAGAAAATCAGGCCTGATACATGTAATATTTTGTTTGTGTGTTAACTAAATACTTTTGAAATAAACAATATTTGACGCAAAAGAGAGAAGCAATTTAATTTAAGCTTATCTAGTTATACCTGGCTAACATTTGTTCCTGAGAAGAAACATTGTTCCGATTCGCACTGGTCCTTTTTTCTTACAATGAATGGGGTCAACAATTCCATCACGAATCATGCAAAGCATTTTTAAAGCCGAGGAACTTTACCTGCAAGAAGACTACTTTGATGGCTGGTTTCATTGTCCAATAATATGTAATCATATCTCAGAGAGGTTGCACAAGACATGTGAAAAAAACATTGGTTCACCTAATGTTATCT
>NC_090893.1:35966213-35993713 GCF_036669925.1 Montipora capricornis
GATGACAAAGGTGATGGAGAACATTGGTTTGCAATGGAATCCAAAGAAGTGCAATGTCCTCAACATGAGAAGCGGTGTTCTGGTTGATGTACCTGAAGGGTTCAAGTCAGGAACGTAACGGTTCCTAGGCGCACCGGAACGGCTGCTTCAAGAAGAGGAGCTGGCTCTGCAGCGTGCTACTAAGACCTACCTGCAGAGACTCTCACTCATCTGGTGAGCCCACTGTCAGACACCAGTGCTGTTGTACCTTATGTAGTCCCAACACTGGTGTCTGACAGACTTGCGTGACATCGATAGGAAAGCACGGAAGATCGTGTGAGAGAGTGGTGGCAAGCACCCACTAGAGCTGAAAGTGACTGTCTATCTGCCAAGGGCTCTGGGAGGACCTGGAATGAGATCAGTAGAGGAAGAGTACAAAATGACTAAGATCAAGTCGGCCATTAAGCTGTACAGTAACGAGGACTCCACCAAGAGCCTGGTGCGGGCGTTTGAAGAGAATGCAGCACATCAAGGTCATCAGTCGCTCGTCAAAGAGGTTAAGACGTTTGTAGAGGAATTGGGAATCGCCCTTGACCTGAGTTTTCCGCACCACAAGTGTTGTGACAATACAGATGGAGCAGATGTGCTCAGAGATAAGACCAAGAGGCACTTCAAAAAGGTTGCACTGGAGCGCCGGAAAACTGATCAAGGAAAAGAGAGGGCAAGGAAAGCTCCTTGCAGCTACATGGGAGGATGACCAGCTGAACCAGCGGGGATGCTTAGCTTGGCTGAAGAATTGGGATACAGCGCCTACACACAGCATCATGGGTATGCTCGAACTTTATGAACAGCTAACACCGACAAAGGTCTATCACATACGTAAGACCTATACCAAACAACCTAATGACACCCTATGTAGACTCTGTGGCAGAATAAGTACCTCTCGCGTCATAATGCCGCCTTCAAAGTCTGTTCTGGAAAATGCTTAGAGAGCTTCAGCTTTCTTATACAGTGCCACTGTGGTATTCTTCGGTCGTTCCCAAACCCATCTATGAGTCAACCAAGGCCCAAGCATTTTGGGACATCCCATTCTTTGCAGTAAGTGAGCAAGTGAGGCAAAACAGAGTGAATGCGAGATTTATAGATCACGAGAAGAAGAGAGTTTTGGCGGTAGAAGTAGGCTGCCCATGGATGGCGACCAGAGGAAAAAAACAAGAAGAGAAGATCACCAAGTATGGCTCCTATGCTGGAAACTCAAACAGCAGTTCCCAGGATATGACATTCGGCAGTATAACATCATCATAGATGTCCTAGGAGGGTGGTCCAATGAGGTAGACAAGGCTATGAGGGAACTATTCGGGGCTCGAGGAGGAGAGATTCTACTCCAGATGAAGAGAGCCGTCATCTCCCACACCCTGAACATTACCCGCACACTGAAAGTGATGTCTTGTCAACGCCCCAGGTTGGCTGGATAGGGATCCATATGGCATCCATACGTTTTCACTGTCATAATAATAATAATAATAATAATAATAATAATAATAATAATAATAATAATAATAATAATAATAACAACAATGATATCAGATAGCAGTTTATTTTTATCTTCACTTACTTGTTTATTTGTAAGTGTCTATACTATCCCCGAAGTTCATGTTACACATGTGAATATTACTGTAAAGATGTCTCTAATGTCCTGGGTCTCCCTACTTTATTTCCAGTTCATATCTTGAGGGTTTCTTCAAGAAAAAGCAGGTTTGACAGAGACAAAAACAGCACTTACAGATCTTTCCATGGTATACTGATTGTCTTTGGGTATTACTACCATGTGTTGCAGCAAGTAATTACACGTTTTTTATCTCTTTTCTATCAATAGTACCATTTGACACCTTGATATTTCCTTTTTGAAAACGATATCAAGTTTGATTTCTAAGAGTTTTCTCAAGGCAAAGTGGGTTTGGCAGATACGAGGCACCAGCAATTCCGAATATTTTGATCAGGTGCTTTGGATATCACTTGCTGGCACATCAGCTTCTTCTGCACAAAAAGGCCACAAATAGTAAATGAAATTGCAAAATTCTTGTGTGTGGGACAGTAAATATACTGAAATTGTTTCGATCATTGGGGGAGCCAAAGTGCCACTTTAGGCGTGTTCCTGTCAAGAGAAACAATTTGCAAAGTTATTTCCTTTTGAAATGATGGTAATGCCTTTGTAATTGCGCCCGCAAATGGTTAGACTTTCTAGTTTTCTCAGATGAGGACGATAAAGTGTTGGCCCTGTCTCACATCACTTGTGTGGGATGTTAAAGAACCCACACAGTTCGAAAAGAGTAGGGGATGTAGTCCCCAGTGTGGTGGTCTCTCACTCATTCTGTTCTGGTGTCACCTTTGTAAACTACTTTCAAACTTCCCCACAAGGTCAGTTCATTGACCCTAAAAAGCCCCTAGGGGAGTGGATAACTACATATTTATTCATTACTCATTTAAGACGCACATAATGATGATGATGATGATGATGGCAAAATCAAGTTAGATAATGCAAATATACAATCCAATGCACATTTTCGCATAAGAGAGTGGTAAAAAAGTAATACAAAATTTATAAAACAACATTACTTTTGTCTCATTGATCCTCGCAGGGATCCAAACTTGTTCTTTAACAGAGGCTCAAGTTGTTCTGTTAATTTTGTGTAATTCCTTTCTAGTTCCTTTTGATAAGCACGTTGATCAACAGTAATCAGATGCTTGTTCTTTTGCAGTGCATCGCTACATCTAAAACAAAGAGCAAGACAGTTACAAGTAGATAAAAAGTGGTCTAGAAGATACAGCTTTTCAATATCCATGCCTGCTGTGCTCTACTTAATCCGACTGCAGAGTTAATGGTTGTGGAGGTAGTTTCCGCAGACATGTTGGTTCAGGTTGTTATTGAGACCCAAAAACACACGTAACAGAAATATGTTGTAGTTCTCTAGGCTCTAGGGCGAGAGCGAACTGTAACTTGTTGGACATTGGTAATGGTTGAGAATATGCCTTTGGAAACAAGCACATCTTTTTCCTTCTCAAAAATATTTGTGTGGCTTTTTGTTATGAGATTTATACGTGAATTCATTTGATTCCAAAGCACAGACTTAACTGATTAGAGTGTAATGTGAAGTGCTAGGTTTCTACCCCATATGAACCATGTGAGCGTTAGCCCTACTAATGGAAATGGGCCCACACAAGGACAGAGAAAATCTCTGACCAGGGTGGGAATTGAACCCACGACCCCATGGGGACTGAAGAACTTTCCAGTGATTGTTAAAAGTTTTGAGTCAAAGACCTCGATGCAATGACCTTCCTCTGTACAACAGTTTACCAACCTTTTGACAAACTCCTTAAATGAAAGTCTCAGTCTGTGATGATGTCTGGTGAACATTTGTGTTTCTCCTTCTTCGTTACATTCCTGACCATGACATAGAAACACCAAAGCAATCTCCAGTGGACCCTTCAAAAACAAAGTTACAAAAGATTTACTTTACATATTGATTCATTCACAAAATTAACAACACCAAAATATTTGTTTTTACCAAACCAAAGATTAACACTTTCAGATTAACAATATGATAGGACGATTCTCACTTGAGCTTAGTTTAATGGCCGTCCAACCTCAAGTCCACTATAACTAAGCGGTGGAACATACAAACTGGACAGTGGAGGGTTAAAAGTTGGACTCCCATATTAAGCACTTACATTAATTAACAATTATTATCCAATAAGCGGCATTTGATCTGAGATGGTAAATAGTCAAGCTATGACCAGTCTCATATCCAACCAGCATGAATGGAATAACTGATTTATCAAATTCTAATCAAATTCAGAACAGTTTCAATAGACCATATTCATATTTTCAGTACTGGACTGGAACTAGCTTGCAATGGAGGCTAATGCGGGGGAATAGATTAAAAAGTATTTGCATTTGAAAAGATTCCCCCTCGTTAGCCTCCATTGCAAGCTAGTTCCAGTCCAATACCGAGAATAAGAATATGGTCTATTACAGAATGACATCATGTTGTCTCGGTTTTACAAAACAACTGATGCAATCAGTCATAGTGTTACAAGGATTGGAATTAGCTGGAAAGTTTGCAAAGGTCAATGTCATGCAATGTGTTGTTTCAAGAATTTTCTAGAACTGTGACTTATCAGTTTCAAAATAGTTTGTGACTTGTAAGTTTCAAAATAGAGTTTATTGTAATATCTGTGCATAGTTACTTTTGGAAACTTCTAGACTCTCTTCGGATACTTATATAAGTGGCTGTCAAGTCTACAGTCGGTTTCTGGGGAGTGCAATACTGTGAAAGAAGTCTTCAGGAGATTTCATCAAAGAGAAGGACAGTAATTTGCCTGTGTCAGATAAGCGTAGAGAAGTATTCAGTTAATTGTACTGAGATTGTACTAAGAGTAGTCGCTAGCTCGAGTTAAGTTGTCTCCCGTTGTTTACAGTTAAATATATTGCGTTTTGTAGCGAGGTTATAATCTTTCTGCCAGCAGAGATGTATCCAGAGTGCATCATTGCATCCTGGGACGCAATCGTCTTCCTTTTGGATGCATAGAATATGGAACAAAGGGTCCAATTGGACGCAGAAAAAACATCAAATGTTCATGCAAATTACGAACGCCAGCGAAAAAGGTGACAACAGCACATTTCACAAGGAAATTGAACATTCCCATTTCTCACAACAGAGAAATGATCAAGTTCCTTAAATTTCAAGGTAAGCTGTTATTTTCGGATTTTTTTAGTCGAATATTTTCATTTTGTCAACCATTATGCCCAGCTTCAGAAGTTCAGTTTTGAATTTGCACGTGTTGCGTGACATGATCTGAGCTGTTTTTTTAGGTGAGACAATCGGTGACACTTTTGATCTGCCGCCAGTGATAATAAAACATTTCTGTCAAAGTTCAGTTTGTTGCATGCTTTCCAAGTGAATTTCAAGCATTAGTTCGCTTATTGTGAGCGAAATGACAGAGAATCCAAAGGCAAAGTATGTTAAATTTTTGTTTTGTGCGACCCTGTTGATATTGATTCCTGGCGCGCATGTGTCATCGTCTTGGTTCTTGTTTTGCACGTATCTTTTCTGTTTTCCAAATTATGCAACTTTTCTTCCGAGTGTGTTAAAATTAACGTGTATGTATTAAGAAGCTTGATTATTAACATTGGCCATGGCGTAGTCACGGCTGCACAGGCCAACGATGAACTGTGTATCGATCGCTTACATTTGTTTATATACTCTTTTGTTCCTAAATTACACCTCAAGTGTAGTTAAAATAAATGATGCTCTTTTATGGAAAATTAAGATTCAGTTCTGTTTTTTTTGCTGTGGAGATCTAGATCATTTATCAACTGGAGCCAACAGTTCCTACAGTATACGGATTCCTTGAGACGTTTTCAATGTGATCGATGGAGCTTTGACAGCCCATACATTTTGATCGATGAATCAACAGGCACAACAGTTTCAAAGAAATTGATTGGTTTTAAGTACATATTCGTTGGGAGGGATAAGACTTTATTTTTGTGCAATTAGAAATCTGAAAGGGTACTGCAGCAGCAATTAAGAGGCAATAGATCGCATATTAATTCTTGAATTTTAATTAGCTGGACCCCCAAAATTTTCAAAAAGGGATCCAGAGGACCCCCAAATTTGAAGTTACCGCAAATTTAGTTACCGTAACAATACATAGTCATCCAGTACATGAGCTGATAACCGAGATAGAGTGAGCCAATAAAAACAACAGATACTCAATATCCGAGATTGAGAACTTAACAAGTCAAGTTATACCCGAGTCCCTTACTTAGCGAATAAACTGAGTCCTCAGCCAAAAGGCTGAGGATGCAGTAGTTCCCTATATGGGCCAGTGAATCACGTTTAAGTCTCCTCCGAGACTCCATTGTCCTAGAGTATTAAGGTAAAGAAACGACATACAAGACAGGCTTGAAGATTAAGTGAGTGAATTTTGAGGCAGAACTGTCCAGACTTCTATGAAGTGGTTTTAGTTACCAAGAGTTACTACGACTGTTAAAGATGGAATTAACAAAAGGCAAATAAGCATCATAGGGACTTTACATATCATATGGATGTGAGGCCTCGAGTCTGACCTGATTAACTGTGGCACCAATTGATCCCTGTAACACCATTTGTAGCATTTTAGGATCAGGCGGCTCCTGTCGCACTGCACTCACAAGCTCTTTGGTTCGCAATTCCATATCTTCAATAGCAACTTCAATAGGACTAAGCACCATCTACAATGCATCAAACAAAAAAATTTAAAAATGGCTTTAAGAACAAAAAGAAGGCTGTGAGTAAAGTTAACCCATTGATAAACATATCCAAAAACTTGTATCATCAAATTGACATTCAGATTGCAACATCAGTATTAAATCTGTCATGTCATTTTGACGAACTGGATTCAAGTTGTTGCATGATCACCAATGGGATGCCACCATCTTCAGTGGTATCACATCAATTTTAATAGGTCTTGAAAATAGCAGTCATGTTGTTTCCTTCCAAAAGGATTACTTTCTTCAGGTTGTAGAGTTTATTTTGTTACGAGGATGAGAATTACTTTTAGTTTATCCCTCATACAATTCCAGACTTTTCTAGAATTATCTTACAATCTGTAACATTCCAGAAATTCCTCTGAGGTAACTCAGCAGTTTCCATAAAAAGTAAACCTTCTAATATATTATAAATAGCAACAGAACTTTCTAGAGTAAAAGTACAAAAGCAGGCTCCTAAGTAATAGAAAGGACTCTCCTTATTTGCCGAGGGCTTACCCTCGTGGCTTGCTGTGATTGAACTTATGCAATGGATGCTATACAACTGTACTGCGAGGAGGCTTTAATCTGACTGTGATAACTATGGCAGAGCTGTAACCTTTGACCTTGCTATATCCGGAGAGAAGAAAGAGATGATAGGCAAAAAGGGAAGATAAATAATTCATTATGAAGTCCTCCGTAAGAGTTTGTGTACACAGAAAATCAAGTCAGTGGAAAGAATCCAGTGAATCAAGAAACTCAAGCATTGTTGTGTCTAGACGGTGGAACTTGGAGTTTTTTTTTTTTATTTAAACATATTAGTAATTGTTTGCCCCAAAAGCACCTAGGCTTATCAAGGGGAGTTATCAACTTGGAGTTCAAAGTTAATCAAGATCAGTACATGTATGGCCATGAGAGACAGTAAGCCTGCTTTACGAACTGCTTGCCTTAATCTTTAACCTAAGTAATGTAACAGTGTATATATAACTAATTCTTAATAAATAATAGTTAAAAGGGTAACTGCTAGTTGTCACACTTTTGTTGCGTGTCTCATACCGTACTCGGGAGATATTTTCACTTATGTCTTGTTCCCAGACATCTCTACGCTATTCCAGCACGTAACAATTTGCATTAATTTTTTTCCATGGAAGGTCCTTTGAAATACATTGTACGTTTTACATTGTTGAAACCATCTCTTCATCTGGTCTGTAGTGATGAAAATGTTATGGAGCAGGGCAACCACCTATATGCAAACTTGGACAAGGCTGAGTCTTTCACAACTCTAGGGTTTCTTTTCTTTTAAGCAACATGTGGGAATCATATTAATCAACTTGAAACAGCTTGACTTAGTGTAGGAGTGTTGATGATCATAAATTTAAAAATAAAAAAGTAAATAACATAAATAAATAAATAAATAAATAAAATAGTGCTTTGTGCACTAGTATGGTACAAACTATCTAGAAAGTACAACGTAAACCAGTGTATAAGAATGAGAGGGCAACTTTTTTTTCCTAACCTTTATTGACAATATTGTAATCAGTTACATCAATAAAAAGTAAAAGGTTACGCTACCAAAAATCATGCTCACGCCCACTACACACACAAGACGGCAATTACTTGGGTAAACGCCTAATTATTTTACAGAGTGACCATAGCGAGTCATCCTTGTGCTTCCTAGTGTAGGAAAAGGCCCCATCTTCTATTACATTCATTAAAGAGTCCCATTTTTAACAGCAATATATCTTTCTGTCTCTTTTTTAACTTCAGTTTTATACAACAAGTTTAGAGAACAGTTTGACCTCCTCCATTCCCAGATACACAATCTACTTAGAATCAGCATATAATTTAATATTTGAGTGTCAACGTTAAATTTTCATCAGTGACATCTGTCCACCAATCAACCAAGCATTCCCAAAAAGCCTGCATGTGAGAGGATTCAAAGAAAAATTGATACAGACGCTCTTCATTTAAATTACAAAAGGTACATTTATCAGGCAAAAAACCAAATTTTTAAAAGCTTAACATTGGTAGACAATATGAAATTCAACAATCGGTACTGAAAGATCCATTCATAGGTTTCACTCACAACCTTGTGAGGCAAGAGATATCTTCAACATCAAAATCAGCAATTAACCTATTTGCCACATTTGACAACTCAGCTTTTTTGGATAACAAAAGTTTATAAAATTGTTTGCTTTTAACAGATTTGATATCAAAACTGTTATGAGCAAGATGGTGTCAATGATTGATTTGAGTTGCCCTTGGGTGGAAAATAGAGAGGCAAATATGGTAGTGAAGACATCCAAGTACGAGCCACTCTGTTGGGAGCTGCAACATCATCATAGACATCCTTACAAGGTAATCACCCCAGACCTTAGCCAAGCACTTAAGCAGCTAGTTGGTGACAACAGCAAAACAATAGCATCACGAATGCAGAAGTCAATAATTACTAGCTTGCTCAACCTTGCATGCTCATTCAAGATCTTAGGCTAAGCAACATTCAAGTTGATAATTGAAAATTAATTTTCGGAATTTTCTTAGTATTTAGACTGTATTCTATTTTCGTATATTTTTAGAATTTCATATTTTTTAGAGATACATGTGTGCAGATATATTGCCTGTTATTTTATTATTCTTAATGAAGAGAACAAGACTTTTAAATTTGAAAAAAAGACATGTTTCGGCAACTCCTGTGCCATCATCAGTTTGTGGATGGAATAACAATGATGTACAGTATATAGCGGAAAATTAGAATAACAATGGTGTGATACAACAACTGATTACAAAGAGAGATTAAGATTTACATGAAACAATTGATGATTTAGGGAGGGTTTCTCCCAATGAATGTGCAATGCGTCCTTCATTTTTAATTGTTTCTGTGTTCTGCTATTGCACAAAAGCAGATTCGCAGAACCATTCAGCGTTTTTGTGACAACAGCTTTAATATCAAGCTAGTGTTTTCTTTGTTCAAAATCGGCTCTTTGTTTTTTATTTTTAAGCATTTACAGGAGTCACCTGGGTGTCGGGCACTTTGTTCGAGTCAATGCTTTGTTGTCATAGATCAAGCAACAACACGGAAAAAATTAAAAATCAAGATTGTTACAAAATTGCTGCTTTTACGTCCTTTTGGAAACGTTATTTCATCATTAAATTTGTATATTGTATTAGATTTTTGCATAGGATTTGAAGTCTTCGTGTTGATTGTTACTGTTTGCTGCCCAACCAGCACATGTAGGTCTGGGCATCCAGAAGCTAAAATACTGCCATGATGATGAATTTTATTTAAGTGGCAAGTGTATTTAACACTGGGGCACTATCTGGGGAAACTGTATAGGAACAAAAAATCATAACTCACGAAATTACACTGTAAGTTGGTTCTTGAAGAGAGGGACATCCATGCACATTTTACAGGATTGGTAAGGCGGCTAATTCTCTTTGTTTGGCTGGCTGATACTAACGTAAGTGTTTATGTAAGCCAAAAATGTGTGTCCTTCTTCCCGACCACAGAGTTGCTTAGGGCATGTTAGTGTTTTGTGTTTGAGGTTTGCTTATTACAAGTGTTATTGCAACCTCGAATTTGACTGGATTAGGAGAGGATGCAGATATAACATGTTAAGAGAAACTTTCGCTTACATCTATATATTTAATAACAGGGCGGGACAAAAGGCTGTCCGATTGCCCGGGCTAGTGAGCTCTCAAAAAAGTCCACTCTTTGAGTTCCATTGTTTTTTTCAAAAATCCATTTTTCCATTGGAAAATATTATGTCGGCCAATTCGTAAATTCCTATCTTGCAAACTGTTTGATACCATTTAATACCTTCTTCTCGATTTTAGGATGATATCCTTGTATTCATTGAGAAATCTTTCAGTAATTTTTGCCCCCTTGTGATTCAGAATACTGCTAGTTTGTAGCCTGCGTTAACAGCGTTTGAATAAAATATTAGCGTGAGAGTGTCAAATTAGCAGAAAAATAAACTGTTAAAAACAATCTACATGTTTAAAACTAAACGTTTTAACACGTACATTGTGTCCTTCCAAATGCTCTTCACAACATGTGTACACATATGAAAATTGTTGCAGGCACATGACCTAGGAATATGTTGCAGCGACATGTCCCTCATGTGAACTTATACTTTTATAATTATAAAAGTGTCAGTTCATACTGTTATATTTATAAAAGTACCAGTTCACACGAGGGGACATGTTGCTGCAACATATCCCTAGGAAATGTACTTACAACATTTTCATGTGTGTGAACATGTCGTGATTTTGTCCCTGCTACATGTCCCTGCTACACGACCCTAATGCATGTCGCCTCAGTGTGTACTAGACACCTTTTTGTTGCTGCAACATGACCACTCGTGTCTGCCCACGTTAATAAAGGTTGGAGGGAAATCAAATAATTTTTGCACATTAAATAGATTCCATTATCGTCATGAATAAGAAAAAAATGCGATTAGCTCCTCAGAGACTTGGGCTAGTAAGGTAAAATTACAGCTTACCAAAAGAACAAGTTGATGCTTGGAATTTTGTCTCACCCTGAGTAAGCACTCTTTTGGGACTATTCCGCAAAAGGAGTACACCGAATCTGATTAGGTTTAACAGTACTTTAAACAACTATTCTGTTATCACAAGGAACAGAACACTTTTCGGAAAGTGAGAATACATCAAAACCATAATACATATGTTAACTACAGATGTGGAATGACATTTTGGGAAAAAGATCACAGCAATAGACCAATTTCGACATATTAAAATTCAGTCTAAAACAAAAGGCATCATCGCGAGGCTCTGGGGAATAAACTCATAAAAACCCTTACATTTATTCCCAGAGCCTCGAGATGATATCTTTTGTTTTCGACTGAATTTTAATATATCGAAATTGGTCTATTAATTAAAGAAGCCTAAAAGAACAAAAAGACAAGCTTGAAGGTGACAAGAGTCCATGACCGCGCAATTGCACTGGACACTTCTCTACCACTTAGATTTCAAGCCATCTCAGATTCCAATAATTGCAAGTTTCGTCTATCTCCAGTAAAGTCATGATGATCTTTCGCTTTAAAATTAGAGTAACTGTCATGTTATTGTGCTATAGCTGAAATTTTTCTGAATGCACCGATTTTGGCCAACAACCAGCAAGAAAGTGGTAGCCACACCCTCCAAACATTTGCTCCAAGGAACCTTTGCAAGAACCATTCTGTTTCTTTTTATGAGAGAAAAAAAAAGACAACTATTATGTTGTTGCCAAAGTTAATCTCTTTCTTGCCTTGACACAAACTGACCTGTTCACGGTGCACAACATTTATTCTTGTCTTGACATAAGGGAACGAGTTGGCAGCTGTCAGGATTGTCTTCCTTTTGTACTGTGTCACAAGCTCGCCATGGGCTTTGCCACTCGGCGTGAAGGGTGTCACATACATAAATCTCCCTAGTAACAAATCAACACCCTTCAGTTAAGAACAGCAGGATGCCATTGGTTGCACAAGCAGATCGACTCAACAATAGTAATCACTTTATCAGCCATCTACCACCCCCCACAAAATATGTAAAAAAATCTTTTAGGTATAATAGTCCTGTTTAAGGCGGTTGAACACACTTTCTCCATAGTCAACGGTATTCATTAAAGGCCAGGGCAGGTCTTAATCGAAGGTGAAAAATTATTTTCTCCTTCCCACGATGGTCTTGGAAATGTGGTGTAAATTTGCTTCCACTGCATAAACATTGTGGTGCTTTTGAAGTGAATTAAAACCGAGCAAAATGCTTCACATGAGCATTCATTCAAACTTTTGAGACCAACAGCTGTTTCACCAAATGTCTTGCAATCTACTCATTAGATTATGCCAATTTAGAATTAAATAGTTCCGACTTCTAATGAAATGTCTATTTAAAAAAAATCTGAAATTTAACAGAAAAAAACTTGGGAAAAGTCAAAAATCCATGTGTTGATAGCAGCTGTTATTTCTAGTTTGAGTAAGCAAATCCTGCGAAAAATCTTATGAGTAAATTTTGCATAAATGAGGGAAAAGCACCCTTTAGGTCTTTTTTAGTGTAAGTCATTATTTACTGAGGCAGAGGCTACTGTTGGCCATAAGCCATTTGGCTGGCGAATTGTGTCAGGCCTGGAGAAGACAGGTTTTTTTCTATGCAACATGTGGATATGTCATCAGAGCTAGTTTATTAACATGTCTACAGTTAAACTTTTTTAAAACTCATCCGTTTCATTTTTCTGTGCCGTCAATCACTTTCACCATATCCAATTGTTTCATGGCAATATTGCATTAGTTTCCGATCTACATCTAATGCACCCAGTCAAAACCAGAAATGGCTTAACTTATTATTTGAAGCGTAAAAGTTTAAAGAGCTGGCTATCAAATTCTACTAAAAATATCAAGGTTTTAAAGAGCTCTACAAGAGTACTTTTCATGTCTACAGTGAATTTGTTTTTCTCTCAATGTCTAGCACAAAAGCACCAAAACACATGCTCATGTTTTGCTTCGTGCAAAAAAAACAAAAAATAAAAATGTGGAGTAACTGGACAAAAACCATAGTACGAGAAAAATAATCGTGAAATGAAAAAATATGTTGGGTGAATGTCAGGCTACAATGATAGACAAAAGTAGTAGGGAGGGTTATGTAAATGAACCACACCAAAGCTGCATTTCAGCCCGCTTCTGTTAAAGTGCAAAAGAAATAATTTCTCCTTCTCTTCTATAGCCCCCCTCCCCCTATTCAATGTTGGAAGGTAACACAACAATTTCCCACTAAAACGGTTCAGTTTTGAATCGGAGAAGCAAAGAAGACATCAAATGTGTTCACCTTCCCAACGGTTTTGTCAGTTTTGTTAAACAACTTAATCTCAGAAAGAAAGAAATCTCTTGCTGTGCAAACAAACTCCTCCCACGAACACCTTCATAAGGGTTCTCATAAAACTGAGCAAATCAGCACTTATAAAGTTTTCGTCCCTTAAACAACAGTTTTATTTCGGATTCACTCAAAGCAGTTAGGCAAAATGGATGAGAAATACGAAAAAGCATAGGAACACTACAGAACAGAAAACCTGGGGGGGGGGGGGGGGAAGGGAACTCCCATATAAAAAGGACAGGTGCTCGTCGGAAATTTTGAAAAGAACTCCTAAGAGGTACCAAGATCCTGCCTTGTGAGTGTCACAAGACAATGTTTTCCCCCTAAGAAGTACCAAATCATGGGTTTTAAAGGACAAAGATAAAAAAGCAAAGTGACTTGTCAAATGTCTCCTGTCACAATTTTTTGGTTCAATACCCTACAAGGTACTGCTAAACCTCCCGCTGTAGACCTTTCGAGGCTGAACACCCTAAGAGGTACCAAAACTGCTTTTTTACCCCCTAAAAGGTACCACTAGCACCCCCGTCCTTTTTACATGGGAGCCATCACAGAAAATTACAGAACACTTTAGAAAATCAATAGATAACAATTTCTACATGTATGGCATTTTTCTTGACATTGCAAAAGCGTTCAACATGGTAAATCATAAACTACTACTAAGTAAACTTCGGAAATAAGGCATACTGTAAGAGGAATCCCACTCAAATGGTTCACCAGTTATTTAAGATAATAGGCAACAATACAGTGTATGTGTCCATGGAAAATACTTTGTCCACTAAGTGAACAGTTGTCTGTGGAATTCCAAAGGAAAGTACCATAGGTCCATTGCTATTCCTACTGCACATAAATGATAGTGTTTTTGCTTAATCTAAGAATTTGAAAGAACTTGAATCTAACATGAACCAGGAATTGAAGAAGGTCAAGAATTGGTGTGACAAAAATAAGCTCTCAATAAAAAAGAACACAAACTTCATACTAATTAAATCTGTGCAAAACAAAATAATTAGATTTACTGTTAAATATCATGTTGACAAATAAACAGGGTACCAATAATAAAAGATGATAAAATAATTGGAAGTATCATATTTGTCTTATTTATAATGGTGATAGGACTGAGTGAAGTCCAATTCAGTCTGTAATCATGAGTAATTAACAAAAACAGACAACCGCGCAGCGGGAGGCTGATTTCTTTTATCACGAATATGATTACAGACCGAATTAGATGACATGCACAAAGCCCTGTTACCAACTGATCATAACCACAACAATTTCCGAGAAAACAAATGCAATCCTTTTTCACTGTCTAACGTTACAAATTCGCCAGTTTGGAAAATCCCCAGTTTGGTTGGGTAGGTGGTTGTCGCTATGGTTGATAAATTCTGTGATAGGTGGAGTAAGTTGAGTGCACTTAATGTGATTGGCTGACGTAACTGTCTGATTATAGCCAAATGTCCGATTACAACCCTACACAATAATTAGTGAAAAATAAGCAGTTAATGCACCAATCAAATTTGAGAAAATTGTAATGGTTACGATTAGTTCAACAATATCAAGAAATATTGGAATATTTTTAATATTTAGTCGTCATCTTTCCCCTCAACAACTTACACCCCATTCACACCAACAAGACAAGCGGGATCCCACTTGGGACTGACCTGGGATCCTAGGTAAGATTGGTGGGATCCTATCTTTCTTAGTCTGTATGCACGTGTGTTCTTTATGCTCTACACTTTGGCCGTTATCTCACTCTCTCTTGCTTTCTCTATCCTCTACCCTACATGTACTCCCTACTTCCTTCCTTCCTTTCCTATGAATGTGTGGTGTACTCGTGTTTTGTTTGTTACATAAAAAAGTCTAGAGACTAACTTGAAAACCTCGGGATTCTTTATGGCTCTAGGCATTTCCTTCACAAATTATGATGTCTTTTTAACAAATAGCAAAAGATTAACCATACATTTAATTGTAAACTATGTATATTCTCTGATGAAAATAAAGTTGTCACAAAACAATGTTCTCTTCAGTCTTACTGTTTTGCAAAGACCATGGCTGAGTCGTTTAAAGTAAGGTGCCTTTAAACAGGGATAAATACAATGAAAACCTCTTATTGGCTTTTATGCAACTTCACATGTAAAGTAACAGATAAACTAATCCCCTAAACTATAATTGGGATTTGTTAATCGGCCACTATCTGACATTTCACCCTAGCTTACTTTAACGACCTTGCCTCCATTGGCATTCTGTAACTTAGAGGTGGAACATCCGACCTATTCTTGAGGTTCATCACCGGTTTAGAAGTCTGGTATTAAACCTGTGTACTAGCAGGTGGTTGCCAGTATACTCTTCGTTTCATTTCAGTTCAACTCAATTTGAAAAGTCCTCTTTTTTCCTCCAAAGTAAGAACCCACGACACAGATCTGTTCTGTTTCTAACATTTTCAAACCCTGCTACTCACTTATATTGAAATTCCTGTCAAAGTATGTAATGCGGTCCTTCAGTTCGTATTCATCAAAGTAAGGATCAACAAATGTCAGTTGGATGTAGGCCTTATCAGGATCAAGCTTGTCTTGCTCAACAGCATTGGAATCTTTTAGGACTTCAACAACATCAGCACCAAACTTTTGGCCGTAAAAAGCCTGCCAAAACATAATGTGAAGTCATTGCTTCAACACACACACACTATGATTTTACGGGGCAAAGGAGGAGGAGAAACCACCGCCTGAATGTTCAAATGTTTAATCCAAATTGGTGAAATAGAGGTTAATTACACTAAAGTTCAAAGCCGTGAAGGTTCACAAGACCACTGGATGGGATTTAAGGTCCAAAACCGTGTTACCTTAAATTGGATGCAAACGTGGTGAGAGAAAGTGTGGTATGAAGTTTCTCGTCAAAAGAAACAAATGAGTGGTTGAGTCTACTCTTAAACCACAGACCCATTGGTGAAGCTGCCACTCAAACTATGAACTGCAGTGAAGGCCTACTTTGGCAGAGAGAAACTATAACTGAAACTTCTCTTCAGTTTCACTGCACTAAAAATGGATATATGCATGTTCACCACCGCCAAAGAAACATAAACTTGAACTAATAAAGCACTTAGTGGGTGTGGTTGCTCACGGCCTTATTTGTCTAAATATGGACTGGGATTTTTTGCGTGAAATGCACGCTTTTAGCTTTTTAGGTCGTCACAAAAAGTGCAACTGCATATAATCCAAACAAATTAAACTACCTTTCATTGAGTACCGCTAAAAAATGGTACCCAGGGCGAGTGCACTGTGAAAAGATCGACTCTTTCACTCAAATGTGTATCCTCCGAAAAATGGTAGCCATACTCATACTCCACTGTAAAGATCATGAATGTTGTCAGATGACCTAAATATTGCAAAATATCAACATTGAGTGGGAGGGAGATGACTGGTACAATGAGTGTCCAGGATGGTAGTTTCGATTTGTTTGCTTTTGTCTTTCATTCATGGATACCTGTAATCGATGTGAAACCTCTGGTAGCTTTGTAATCGCTGGCTCTTTGTAAATATATTCTTCACCATCCAAGTCACCAAATTTTGATCCATAAAATCCAACTCTGAAATATGTTCCCAACATGCGCTTTCCTTCCTGTCATAACAGAAAATTGAACCATTTAAAGTAATGCAAAAATTAGATAATTTTGACTTCAGCTGGAGGCAAGTTATGGAGGTTGCTAAGAATCTAACTTCAATTGAGTGCAATGATCAGCTTCTGCATGATATACATGAAGATCATCTATTGATGCTTTTTAAACCCAGTCTATGGAGAATTATTAATCTCACTCAATGATAAAGTGCATTTCAATATGGCTTAATTTTGATGAATCAGGCTTCACCGTAAAACAATAATAATTTTTTTATGGCCTCAGGATTCTGGAGATAAAATAAAGACTTACAGTGTACAAGCTTAAGTGGTTTCTATTTTTAGGCGCCCCCAGGTGCACCAGCAATCGGAAGTGCTCAAGTTAGTTTGCCTTTGACTGACTAACCAAATGTTTCCTTTGCATTATTAAAAAAATATTTCAACATGGCTTGATTATTGCAATATTTGAATAAACGTTTGGTTAATTGCTTCTACTTTTCAGCAAACAATCATTATGTACATTAGTGGAGGGGGCAATAGATTACTGAATTGATTGATGCTGTGGCACTTGAATGGCCATATACCTTGGGCGATGGGAAAGTTTCGTAATCAAAGCTAACAAAATGAAAAAGTCTGACTGGGGCTTGCCAAAGGGGAAGTTTGAATGTAACTACCAGCCACTACACAGATAAACAATGAGAATCCTAGCTTACCGTTTGTATAATCTTGCCAAAAGCGTCTGACAGATTTTGGTGAGCCTGAGTTAGTTTCTTGTAGTCACGTCTGCCTTCTAGTATAGGTATAAGCAATTTGTATACTTCGTTTACACACTCAAACAACTGAGCACGAGAGAAAGTGCTAGCAGCCTTCTCAAGCAGTGCTACCAAGCCATTTTCACAGAAATATTTGCCAGTGCAAATGCCTTCTTCATCCTAAAAAAGATGAAGTAAAATTAAAATGGAGCATATATCTACACACGGTAACATTTAAACCTTCAAGCTTATTGGTTAGGTATGCATGGCAATGACTGAAAGGAAGAAAGAAAGAAACCCAACTGGAAGGAAGGAACCATTGGGATTTTTTGTAACATATGCAAAAGTAAAATAACTTGAATATTTATTACAAATTTAAAAAGTGGCCAGGCGCCCATTTCTCGAAATTCCCGAAACTTTACGGGCCATTTCCAGGAGTCACAATTCCCTTAGTATTTCGACAATGAAGAGGCCTTAAGTCCTCAAACTTCACAGTCACATTTCTTTAGCTACCTTGAAAACATGTTAAAAGATCGGCTTTCCAAAACAATCAGTTCGCAGTTTCAAAAATGGCTTTTCGGGACTTTCGAGAAACGGGCCCCAGCTCGAAGTTGACTTCATAGCTACGTTTGTAGAGCACTGCCATGATGGTATCGAAAGAGGTCATGGGTTCAAATCCAATTCAAACTTATATGTTTATATGTAACTCCCATGACTGCCATGATTGAAAATCTTAACATATTTTATTTTGCAGTTACAATAAGCTTTTTTACGTGGTAAGGCCCCTTTATACTACAAGACAAACCATTTCACGGAGGAAAGCATTGATTCAGTTTGTTTTACCAACTTTCGAGGTCTAAGTATCTGGGGCCCTCTTTACTTTTTTTCTGGTTGCCACAAGAAAGGAAAGGAAAAAAAGAATTTAAAAAGGTATTTAAGCCCAATTGGATGACATAGCATGATTTCAGTTAATGATACAATAACTCCCAAGAAGTCCTAAAAATGAGTAAGATATACTCTAATATATCTTCTCGTCACTCTGCATCCATTCTTACTTGGACATTGTTCTTTCAGTCAGCCGTGGCCATTTATGGTAAAAGAAAAAGTACTGAAAAGAGATTTAATCTGTTTGCTCAAACTCAATTACACCCACTCGGACTCCATTTCAGCTAATTTCTTGCCTGTTAGCCAGATGTATCAAGCAAGTACTAAAAGAGAGTAATATAAAGCCAGGAGGAGAGGATTTTTAAATTGCTTTCTTTTTTCAGTAGCAACAACTGAAGTATTCCCTTTCCCCTTTACTGCACAGAATGAGAGTTATAACAGACGTTTGAGACAGTGAAGTTACTTGAATCTAATGAAAGTATCACAAGAAGAGACGCCAGTGGTTATTTGGTGAATTGGGCTGTAATAATGCAGTTCTTTTGCATTAAAAATAGCAGGATTTTCAAAAAATGACTTGCTGAAGCTCTACGTTCAATGCATACTGTATTATAGCAATTAATGACAATTATAAAAACAGGAGCAAGTATTACCCTTTACAATCCAAAAACTACATTAATGTCAGTGTTGTGTACACGAAAGAACCATCATTATTATAGCCACTGAAGGAAGATCGAGCCTAATCTTGTTTCAACTGAAATCTGCTCCAACAGCAAAAGTCACTGTCAGATTTT
Source organism: Montipora capricornis (assembly GCF_036669925.1). Classification (NCBI taxonomy): domain Eukaryota; kingdom Metazoa; phylum Cnidaria; class Anthozoa; order Scleractinia; family Acroporidae; genus Montipora; species Montipora capricornis. Next base: position 35,985,374 of record NC_090893.1, read on the forward strand.
AAAGCTTAAATCCTCAAAGATATGTTACATAAAACAATAACATAGTGCTCACAGGTGAGACAACATCATCTGAGATAGCACTCTCCTCCAGAACATTGGGTGTAATTTTCTCAAAGGAAACACATCCAATTGGTAGCTCTGGCTTGTCTTCCAACATGCTGAGATATTCAGACACTAAGCCAGCTGTATGAACCAGACACATGGCTGCTTCTACATGGTTATTCAGCTAAAAAACAAATTAACAGCAAATTAATCACACACACATTGGCAAATGAGGCCAAAGCGACTCATTTATACACTTGGATAATTATATCAAAGTGACTGAAAAGCAACACTTCCTAGTTTCAAATCATTAACCAATATTCAAATTATAACTTCGCTGCCTCTTGAGCTTTGTAAGGAATGCTTTTTTTGATCAAAGACACAGTGATGCACCACCCTTTACAGGGACTATTGCAAGCCTTATTAAAAGATCACTGGATGATGTATAAGATGCATCTACACAGAATTTTAGCACCCAGTGAACAACTGAACACTTTGCTGCCGTACTCTGTAAAAATTTCTTTCAGTTCAGGGCTCACCCAATACCCTGTAAGTTACTTTGTTTTTGTATTTTTTTTAATCCAGTGGTTTTGGTGAATTCTGAAACTAGGCCCGAAAGTTCAAAAGCCTATTAATGCTAATCCCAGATTAAAAATTAACTAAGGAGTTCATTTCTCTATTCCCAAATGATGTTCAACACTGATATTCAGCAAAACTTTACATTACAAGAAGTAAATCTTGAAAAACAAAAATAAGCAAAAGAAACTTTCACCAAAAAGTTGAAAACATGAAACAAAAGTTTACGCTAATCCTGGATTAAGTTAATCGGCTTTAGAACAACCGAGCCCTGGACTATTAATAAAGCATGAGGGCCACTTATGACCAAGAACGCACGTAATTAGATGCAAGCAGAACTCTGATATCCAATCATCAAGGTATGCCACGTAATTCCAGCTACAAGCCTGTAGCTGACACTTATTGCTGGAAATAGGGGTAATGTTATTCTTAGGTTACGGTGAAACACAGTTGTTTATATCTTTGAAGAGGAGAGCGGAATATCACCATGTGACTTAACTTTAGTTAAAGAACTTCTTATCTTGCTTCAAATTACCTCGCCATGCTTGGCAGCCATATTGGTCAGCCACGTCAGTCTTAAATCAGGTGAGTTTTGATATCTGCAAGGTAAAGGCAAGGTAGTTATGTGCCACTAGAATCTAAACTTAATTTTTCTTTCTGTTTCAAATTTTGAGAAGTTTTTCCCTTGAAAGCCAACTGACAAAAAATTCATCTTACTTTGAGTACAGTTCTTAGATTCTATGGTCCGCTATTACTCACACTCAAAACTGACCTGCAAGTCCCAGATAGTTGGTTCAAGGAATGAATAATGTGAAAGACTCATTCGATTTAAGAATGCAGCATGAGTGCTGCATGCTAAACTAGTTGAGTACACACAAAGTGCCTGATAAGGCAATTACAAAGTGTTTGACGTAATTTTTTTCTTCAGCCCAGTTCTCTCAAGATTTTAGAAGTTAGTAACAGCGGACTACCAGATACCAAAAAAAAATTAGTGACAAACAAACAGACTTTGGAAATGTAAAGAAAGAAGGAGTGACATTTTTGATCAAAGTAGCACTTTAATTGAGATAAAAACAAGAGGAAAAAGACACCTGAGAAATATACATGAGATGATTTCTTAGTATCACTTAAAACCGTACTCAAAAAAACCTTCTTTGAATTGCTTGACCATGGGATTCAAAACTTGTACTACTAGCTTACTTACCCTTTAGCAATCCTGTACATTAGATCAACCAACATTTCTGGATCCTGGACAACAATTGAAGCAAAACAAGCACTCAGTTCCAATCATAGTATTATTTAATTCTGCAGGATAAATAAAGCTTTTTATCTAATAAAAACAGATGCAGCAGTGCCCTCAACCACTTTGGTACACTGCATTAGTTATAATCCATAATACCGGTAACTTGATGTTGAAGGCTTCATTACATGAAATGTTTAAGACGATGACAAAAGTACTTGGCACCACCCAGCTAGATGACAGACGTTGCTAATCACATTAAAAGCTTGTCCTGAAGTCACATTGTAATGAAGGCTAATTAAAAATACCTCTTGATATTCTTTCATTTTAACTGTGTCCGACAAAATCATGTGCAAATTGAACACCAGTTCTCTAACCTGAAACGAAATTTGGAGATTGTGAAATCATGTCTCTGGTGGTATGAGATGGGAAAGGACAATACATTTAACTAAAACTGAATTTAAGAAAAGCATATTTCCAGCCTGTGGTCAATTTCAATTTTCTTTGTTCTGTGTACCTGATCTGGGAAAGTGCTTGTTCTTAGCTCCTGATCTGATTCAGCATAAGTTATAATGGTCTTCAAGGACCGACGCAAATGATCTTCACTGAATGTCTAGAGGAAAAAAAAACAGTATCCGGAAGGACTGATCGTCAACAGCAAGGGACAACCCAACTCACCTTAGGTATATTTGGACATTTAAATTTTTGGTAAGCAAACCAACCAACCAAAACTATTCAATAACAACAAAAATACAGCACAGCAGCTCGTTCATAATACTTTTATGACACAAAGAAAAAGAAATTCACTGACATGTGAAGTTCCAACAAGGGTGGACAGGGACATTGTAACTTGCATCTTGACTCGAGCAAAATTCTAAAAAAATACCATTTAAAACACATGGTTAAAGGTGAAGGATGATACAACTATATCAAGATGATAATAATTCATTTCAGAATAACAAGCAGATTCCATGTAAAACACGACAAAGCTTTTCAAGGTTTCAAGGTTTTATTTTGCCATGATTACATATAATGTATCCGATTTATTAAAGAAAATACAAAAAATTGTAAAAAAGGCGAGGAAGCCCATAAAGAAACTATACGAGCTTATGGAGCTATGGGCTTCCTAAAATTAGACTAGGAAATTAAGTTTAAGATAACACTGGGACGTAATAAAATATATTATTAAAAAGGATGAAAGAGTGCACACACACACACAAATGTATCCACAAAAATACAAAAGCATAAATACTTCGAAGAATTTGATGCTACTAACGATAAAGAAGGAATCTTTTGAGGTTTTTGCAAAACTGAGCGGTAGATCCAGATGACTTAATTTGACTGTCAAGAGAATTGAAAAATTTAGGGCCTTGGAAGCGGATTGAAAAATTTCGTATATTAGTTGGAACTAATGGAATATAAAAATTGCAATTGGATGAGTTTCTAGTATTATAAGGATGAATATAATTAGCCAGTGTAAACATGTCATTAAATGAATTCGGAAGTAAACCTTTAAAACTTAGAGATTTCGAAAAATAGGATCTGTATGGGAATCAAAGGGGACTTTAGCAACAATTTTAATTGCTTTTTTCTGGAAAGTAACTATTCTTTTTAAGTTAGAATTATAGGTCAATTCCCACACAGAAACGCAGTAAATTAAGTATGGATAAATTAAGCTATAATACAAAAAACCAAGAGAGGCTGTAGAAAGGCCAAAACTTGACCTGTTCAGGATACCAATTGGACATGTACAGGATGCAGGCTACCCAGCTATACAGGATACAAAGCTAAGAAGGACAATAATTGTTGTCACCATTGGAGCCTAGTTTCATGTCCTAGTCTCCTCTTGCTTAGTACAAATAATTAAAAGTACCAACAATCCTCAGACAGGCACCACCCAAGTCTATAATTGACAGCAAACCTACATTTCCAATTTCAAAGTTCTGTCTCATCAAGAGATAAAGAGATGCGCTGGCTTGAGCCCGAATACTGATGATGGCTGAGCTGCAGTGGTTGAGAAGCCTGGAGCACAGGTCTGCACATAGCTCTGTGTCATCTTCAAATAGTAACTCTGGAAACTACAAAGATAAATGATTGGCTTAAGTTAGGGAGAACAGTAACTGTTCTATAATTACAACACAAACGACTGGTGTAATGACAGAAAGATATTGCCTTAACAGAAAGCTAAATGTGCAATAGTCAGATCGATCTACCCAGTTGACAGTGACGCTTTAGTAGTTTACAAGATAATTCATATGCGAGGAGTGACTATTTTAGATAGAGGTGATCAATTAACAAGAGATTCTTAAGTCATAAACATGTAAGCCCACCACTGGGCGACAGCATTTTGCCTGAAGGGTGAACTTCAAAACAGACTGTGGTGTTGAGGCAAGAGCAAAGACAAGACAACTTGGTGTCAAAGCTCTCTTAAGAAATTATTAATTTGATGTGAAAATCGCTTTTTTGCGATTTGTTACATAACGTACCGAAAGTACCGCTTAAGTGTATCGCTGGCTCACGTTCTATATGTAGATATCTGAGTCTAGTCTCCTTTGCAGCTGTTTCTTGCGACGTAACACAACGCTCCCCCCAAAGAAACTGCCCCACACATTGGAACCACATTCCTTTCTTGGATTGAACCAGTCCCAGCTACAAATCCATTTTCTAGAACTGTATCATGTGACTCGACCAATAATACCTCTCGCTTGATCAATGCACTAGATCACCACAAATATGCAGGTCTGGGACCGGTTGTTCAAAAGCCAATTTATTCTAGATTAAAAGTTAACCAAGGAGTTTACTGTATTTCTGTATTCCCAAATGCTGTTCAACTCTGATTTTCGGCAAAACTTCACATTAGAAGAAGTTGATCTTGAAAAACAAAAATAAGGAAAGAAATTTTCACAAAAACGTTGAAAATATGAAAGAAACGTTTACACTAATCCTGGATTAAGTTAATCAGCTTTCAAACAACCAGGCCATGCTGTTTATATTTTTCAAAGCGACTGCTTTTGGCCATGAGCAGGAATAAGTGGAGAACTGAAAGAATGAAAGGATTTAAAGACATGTATAATCACCTTCTTCGATATTTTTATTGACTTCAAAATCAAATCTTCCCGTATATAGCTAGAGGCCGACAAAATGAACGAAGCTTTGTTACGGTTTTTGCATGTAAAAAGTGGTATAAATCGACTCTTCTAACGTTTACGCCTCCTTTTTCAATTACTTTTTTTTCAAAATTGTCCTTCTCCAATCTTATTTTTTCTTATTTTATCTTTGAACAATGTCGCTCTAAAAATCAGAAATTTTGAATAGGTTCAGTAGCTCTTCTGGTACCTACTAGATTTTTTCAGTCTTTGCTAATAAACCTTCCACTGACTGTCAAAGCCAAAGAGCTAAGTAGGACTAGTTCTTTTAAATATTGGAGTTAATTTGTGCATAATTCTCACATTGCCCTTAGAGAGCGAAATTGTTTATGGATTACCTTTAACAGTGACACCAAGATTCGCCTATGGATCGTAAACCATTTCCCATCACTTAGCCTACTAGACACCATCCACAAAAACATAAAAGATATGTGAATGCATCACACGGTCTTCCATAAGAACACGCACATTGTTCTCAAATGCTTACTTTGTATACAATTGATCTTTGTGTAGAAAACATGTTTTGCAGCACTCTCTCACTTTGATTGCAGTTGAGACAATGTAGCAGCACTCTCAGTATTCCACTAAGAACCACACGCAAAGAGTCTGAGGTTGCCACAGTCTACAGATGAGCACAAAATGTTCATAAAAATAACATAACTGATGATAATCTTAAGTTAGTACGAACAATCAATTCCTTTAAAAAGAAGCGTTTTATGGAGCGCCATTTTCGATCACTTTAGGCTTACTTATTTCACTATTATTGTGAAATTCTTTAATACTTCCTTCCTTCGTGACAGAGATGCTGTATTGAGGTGAAATGAATACTCCAATAAATCCCAGTACAATTTAACTGTTACCCTCCTCGGCTCTCCATATCTAATGACATAATGTTCCTCAGATTCAGTAAAATTAACAATTATTCCATGAGCGCGCGTTGGATATGAGATGATAGATAGCCAAAGAGGTGGGTAGCGTCGAGTTGGCTATAATCATCTCATATCCAACAAGCACGAGTGGAATAATTGTTTTATTAAAAACGCCCCCAAAATAGAGAAAACTAGACTACAATAAGAATAAAAAGGCCCAAAAAATCACGCATGTGCTTGCCGTGTTGTAGATCGTGGCATAATGGCTCATAACCCATGATGGCTTAGCCAATCAAAACTCTCCAATTGCATTATCCAATGATCCAGCTTTTAATAATTAACAATTATTCCTTGAGCCCGAATGGGCTCGGAGTCAATAGCCCATGAGGCCAAAGGCCGAATGGGCTATTGACTCAGAGGCCATGAGGGCGAGAGAAATAATTGTTTTAGTAAAATCCAACTAGTTGGTCAAAAAAATATCGAGACAAAACATCTTTCGCTAGTTAAAGCTAGACTTTAATTGTTGTTTTGGTTTTCAAAGCTGGCGCTTTTCGCTACAAGTGGGCTATAACAAATAGCCTACTAGTAGCTCAACCAATCAGAATGCAGCATTGATAATAGACCACTAGTTGAATTTTACTAATGACTAATATTCTCTATCATTCATGCAGTAAACTGTTATACGTACAGAAAACAATAAGAAGGTAGTGAATTATACAAAGTATTTGTATATGTAAAGTATATGTAAGTCCAACCTGAACCAAGTGTTCCAGTGAGTCGAGAACAATTGAGTTCACTTCAGCTGCCAGAGAACCCTCAATTTGTGCATTGACTTCTGCCTCCGGTCGAAGTCTGTAATAGCGAGGATAAGGCAGATGTAAGAAAAAGAGGAATGTCACTATGAAACAGAGTTTTTTATGCATCCCTTTGACAGCAGATGGCAAACATCAGACTGACATTTGCTTTAGCTTTAAAGATCAAAGAGTCTTGTTTGATTTTCGCCCATTTCTCACCTGTTATCAATCTGTTATCTAGCATCTCCTCAAAGAGAGAAGTTAGAAGAATAAAATTCATGCTTTTATGACATGAAGCAGTTTGCAATTTACCATTTCATAATGTTAAATCTCATGGACAGGGTCAATGAGGTGACATAGCTGTCTTGCTTTTTACACAAACAACAGCAACTTCTTCATGGTACGATCTCTTACATGGCACAGGAAAAACACCGTTTCCTCTGGTACATGTATAAGCATTGAGAACTTCTGCTCTGTTAAGATGACAAAACCTTGGGGCAAGGGCCATGTTCTTCAAACCTGATGTTCATGTCTCTTCTACCTTGACAAGAGCAATGACTACCAACCTTCAGATTTAGTAAAGAGTAGGCGATATAAGATAGCAAAGAATTTTCAAAGTCATTTCACATGCTTCACTCGATTATCTGCTAACCTATTCTCTAGCATTCTCCAACTATGGTAAATATGAAAAAAAGTTTAATTCTGGTAAGTGATCTGGACCATTTAGCCTTAGATTAGGTTCTTCGACTTGTACTCAAATCTGAAGACTGCTATTGATGCATCAGATCCCACAAACCTGTCCTGTTGCTCAGTTGCCTGTCTCCATTGCGTTTGATCTTTACGCCATCTTAATCTTGATTCCATGCCTGGTGACTGGCCTTTCTCTATTTTAATAACACAAACAACTCTGTAGTGATATCATTTCAGTTTCTCTCTGTTCAAGGGAAAACTGCAATGGTATGCTACAAAGTGGAGTCTTTCTAATGTAAAGGAGGATCTAAATTTCAACATTTCTGTTAATATGACTATTCTCTCCACCAAAAGTGAGCATATTTGATCATTTTATGTGTCACACTCGTTTCACAAAGTTAGTTGACATTTGGACTAAGCTGTGAGTGGCATGGGTCTAAAAAAGGCAAAAATAAACACAAGCAAGCCTTAACTGTACATATACTGTATAAAAGCTCTGATTGGTTCAACTGATTGTCTGTCTCTGTTGTGATTATATCTCTCTTACCCAGCATCAGTCTGCTATGACGCTGCATCATTTCTTTAGCTGCTCCTTTGTTTCCCAGCATCATCTCTTCTAGTTTAGCTTTCATCTCTTGCTGTGCTTTTGGCCTTGGTGCTGTAGGATAATGTGAAGACTTTTGAACCTTGCCACTGTACTCAAACAGAGTGATGCATAAACGAAGAACATCGAGCAGTAAGCCCAGTCTATAAAGGTAAATGCAAATACATGTACTTTATGTTAAGGAGAAGAGTGCTAAGCCATTTTTAGAATAATAATCAGAAATTAAACCAAGGACCGCAAAATGTCCAAAACGTCCAATTACAGTTATGCATCCAACAATAACCTTACAAAATAATTCAATGTGTGAATCTGTGAGCCAAAGGGCCATTGCTGGCACGAAAGTCTGGGTGACCCCTCAAAATTAATGGTCCATATCGCC
>NC_090893.1:35998713-36006213 GCF_036669925.1 Montipora capricornis
TCGTAAAACATATTCCTCTCTTGTTGAATGTTATAAGATCGTGTTTGGCTTATCACACTTGGATTTTGAGGAATTCTTTCAATTCGCAAAAGTCAAATCCACTAGGGCTAATCACTCGTATAAGCTTTATTGTAAATTATCTAGAATCAACTGTTTTAAATATTCTTTTTTTAACAATGTAATTAGTTACTGGAACAATTTACCTAGTAATGTTGTTGAAGCCGGTTCCCTTGAACTTTTTAAATGTAAACTCAAATCCTTTTTAAAGTTGTAATTTTTATTGTTTGTCTGTTTTTTTTTAGGAGAGTTTTATTCATAGGGTTAACCTCTAGACTCTCCCTTTCAAATTCAATTCAATTCATGTATAGTTATTATGAGTTGAATAAACATGTATGTATGTATGTATGTTAAACACATCCATATACCATACAGTGCCTTGCGATAGTTTCCACGACAAAACTAGGCCAGGAAAACCTCCAATTAGTTGAAAAAACGCGAAGCAAACAGCAAGGATCAAGAAAGCACATTGTCCTTCAATAATAAATTCTTCTTTTTCCTTGAAAGCCTCATTTTCGCGAGGAAACTAGAACCACTGAGACATGGACTCAACTGTAATAGCGGCTATTTGGAGGTGATTTCTCATTAGAAGGATCAACTCTATAACACTGTTTAACACAACAGCACTGTTAGGGTTCCAAATGAAAGAGCAATAACTTCTTAAGGACGTTCGCGCCCAAAATGTTCCCACGTACAGATTTTTTTAAAACTTGCCACACTGAAAGGTAATGATCTAATTTTGCCAAAAAGGCAAAAAAATGGGGGGTCACCATGCTCGTTTTCGAGAACATGAGGTGCACTTTTAGAAGCTCGTGTTATTTTAAGACAATCTTAGCTTAGCTTGTCAGCAATAAAAAAGCTACATTAGCGAAATTTAGATCAGGTAAACGTACTCAGTTCAACATAACTAAATAGATATAACTAAATTAACCTTTGCAGCTGATGTCTTTGAGGAAAAATAGAACTTGAAAAAAATACATTTTAGTCTAAGAAAGAAAACTTCGGTTGCACGAGAGCATAAAAGTCGAAATATTTGTAACTTCTCGTGTACAGATTTTTTTTGTTTTTGTTAAAATGGACAAAATCAGAAAAGGAAGTGATCTACGGAAAGAAAAATAGGGGTCACCGAGCATTCAAGAGAGTAAAATCGCTGCAAAGTTCTCAAATCAATGGTATATTCGCACTGTCATGTCATTGTGTGACATTTCCGGGAAGACCTGCAATCTTGGACAAATTAAATGGAACATTGAGACCACCCCTCCCCCCAAAATCAGTGATGGGAAAATGGCGTGTTTTGGCCTTCACCCACCTTCATCCTTGATTTGGGAGAGAGGGGGCATTTCTGTTCCATTTTATTCTGTCCAAGATTGTGGGTCCACAGCTATCCCATGATGCCACATGCTTTCACGTTCCATTCTCGTGGAAAATGTTTGCGCCTTTTGCATGGTGTTTACCTTCGTGGTCTGTGATGCATGACGTGTGCACGACATGCGCGAAAAAATGCGCAGTAGCAATGGGCGCGAACGTCCTTAAACAGATGCACTTGTTGGTATGATGTAATAGGTCACAATAACAACAAAAGAACCATCTAAAAATACACTATATTTTGTCTTTAACTCTTAGATCTTAAAAATTAACATGTTCAACCCAATTTTTACCCCTGGAAAGCAATTAGCAGGCATTGATAACACTTTGCAAAGTTTTAAAAAATTCTGTGAAGCAGATTCAGAGCTACCTTGAAGACTTCCAGTGACTTCAATCCTGGATTGTAGAGAAAACGGCTCACACTTCCAATACACCATACATCAAATTTCACATGAATTCACGCCTTAAAAAATATTTCCCTTCATTCTATTGTAGATGCTGTATTGGTTTTTTGACTGCCCTGTTTTGCTTTCTTGAGGAGATTGAATCACTATTTGTGCCCTGAGTGTTAAAATTCTGCTGCAACATTGGTCACCATATTGTCTGCACCTCTACAAACTTGAAAAGTTCAGGCTGAATTTTTCAAGTCTGCATTAAAAAACCTGGTGCATGTGTGTCTGTGACGGTGCCCCTTCAAGCAATTATTGGCGTTTCACATGATACCATAACTTTGCTGTTACATGGAACAGCTAGGTAAATTCAATCCTTCCAGATGGTGACGTTTGTTGAAACTGGTTCAAGCCTCCTTAAGGCAGCTAGACGAGAGATCTGCAAACATACGTGACCATATGTAGGTTGTCTTCAAAGTCCCAATAAGGCTTGCTTGGTGTCTTTTCGCTAGTGAGCATGACACTACTGACTTTGCATACATGTACACTGCTTGTGCTTGAGTAAGGTCACGTAGAGTTGAATACATACTGAGAGCAAGTCCTTGATGAAATGGAACACGTTTTTAAGAACTTTGTCATACCCCCAACCACAAATTGCCTCAGTCCAAGCAAATATAAAATATTTCCTATTACAGCAGGTGTGTACTCTGCTCGAAGAAATAAACCTTTGTTCTTAACCTAAGTCGTGTGACTATCTGTTGGAACGCTTAAGACACAAAAAGACAAAGGTAACTCAAGGTTACAAGGTCAAAGTTCCATAACAATAGTATAATTAAATTTGAAGAATTGGATTCTGTCATGCCAAAAATCATGTACTTCTTTGTGTCAAAATGTACACGGAATTATGGAGCATTCTTCATTTTGCCAAAATGTGAAAGTATGAAAGACTGATAATGTCCAAAGCTCAAATTCTTGTCACCAGACTATTGAATTGGTGGAGTATGTCATGCTTTACCAGGAACGCATAAAGTTGATCCTACATTAAATGCTCTAGGACTTTGGTAAATTTTTGTCATAATATGCAATTGGTCTGTAGTTCCCAGAGACAGTAACATCACTTTTGTATACGTTGAGCATGTTGAGAATTTTAAAAGCATCAAGCACTATGCAAGTTGCAAAAGATGAAATATTTGCTATTTAATACACAAGCAGGTCAAAATGGCTATTGAACATGGATGAGTGTTTTAAATATTTTATATATTAGTGATTTACATAGTGGCCTAGCAGAAGTTTTAATTAGCTTTTTAGGAATATATAACATTACTTCGAGAAAAGCTCCCTCACTCAAGTTTCTGTAACAGAACACAGTAAAAATGTAGATGAAAAGCTTGCTTTAATATATTGCAAAGGGCTTTCCTTGTTTCGAACTATAGTAATTGCCAACCGCAGGCCAATATTAACAAATTATTGATGAAATTGCTCTGTAATATCACATTTATTGGTATATGTCTCTCCATGTCTCTATTATTCTTGTGGGACGATGCAGACTGTTGGTCTTCACGTAATTATATATAGTTCACCAATCAATTTGTTTTGTTCAAGTCAAAGCATTTGCTATGGTACACCTACTGTCCTTACTAACAGCTTTCATGCATAATTGAGTTTGTTGCACAACCTTTTACACTCTGATACTTTACCAAATCATTTGAGAGAAAGTGTGTCCTATACATAGTTTGTTTAGTTTTAATTGATAAAGGTTTGCATTACTTATCCATGACTTTCTACTTTTATCGGTGCATGTTTATCAGAAACAGCTTTAATAGCCTCGATTACTCTATTTCTCAGATTATTGATATCAACATTTATAATAGTATTCCAGTCAATTGCATTAATGTTATCCTTGTAATTTATTGATGGAGCTAAAATACAAAACATGGGTAGTTTCTGAAATATCAATCAGTCCAATCCTGGAATTTGTTTGAGTAGTACTACTGGTAGAAACATATTTAAATACAGGATATATAAATAGTCTTTGGATGCACTTTAAAAGGTCATGCGTGGTATGTGAAAAGCGTCAACTTTTTCCACGTCCCTTTTGACAAAGCACCAGCATTCTGAGTCATACAGTACATGTAGTACTGTACTAGTCCTGTTGTAGATCTTTACCTTAAGGTGCAAACTGCATGGTTTGGACTTCCAAATATTATTAGCGGTAAGTCTTGAAAAGGCAAGCCTGGATTTGATGTCTTTGAGTGTGCAATACTCCTTGCTCGTGATGCTCCCCATTGCTCTCAGTGGTGCTGAAGTAAAAACTAGTTCTTTCGACATTTTCATTCAATGTCAGTCTTTTCTTCCAGGTCTAGCTGATAAGATGATATAACAGCTAGATCACCTGCAAAGTTAAGGTCTTCTAATAATTATTGCGAGGTTTGTGTCCATTGGATGTCCCTTGCTTGGTCAAATGTCGTCATGCTCATAATCCAGTCAATGGTCACCAAGAACAGGATCGGAGATAACATACAGCCATGGCGAACGCCAGACTCCACCAGGAAGGATTCTGATATTGTATTGTTAACAATCACGCTGCATTCAAAGTGGTCATAACATTTGCTCATCAGAGAGTCAATCTTTTGGGTATTCCATGGTGTCTAAGAATCTTCCAAAGGCTTTCTCTGTGCAAACTATCAAACGTCTTCTTAAAATCGATAAAGTTAACGTGCAGTGGGGCATTCCATTCAAGGCACTGCTCTATGATCTTTCTCCGTGCAAAGATTTGATCAACACATCCTCGACTGCCCCTTAAGCCTGCCTGTTCATCCCTCTGCTTGGAGTCAATGGCTTAGTCTATTCTCTTCAAGAGTACCCTACAAAAGACTTGGTATTGACAGCAATGTTATGTTGTACCAGTTGTCACAACTACTAAGGACACCCTTTTTGGGGAGCTTTACAATAAGACCTTAAGTCCCATAATCTGGTATGATATCCTTTTCCCAGATGGTGTCGAAGAGGTTAGTAAGCACCTTTGTAGATGTTTTAACATCTGCACGCAGAAGTTCAGTATAAACAGAATGTACCCAGGTGTTTTCCCACACTTCCTAGCTTTGATTGAAGCCAAAATGCCATCCACAGTGGTGCTTCTATGCTGATATCAAGGTCTTCATCAGCTGGTAGAGGAGTTGCTGGCATATCTGGTACAGGTCTGTTGAGGGCTTCGTGGAAGTGCTGGTCCCAGTGATTGAGAGGAATGGTGAGCATCAAGTCAGGATCAATTTCAAAGCTCTGGAAAATATCCATCTGCATTCTCTGATGTGCTTTGAGGTTTTTTACACATTGTGTGAAAAACAATAGCAGTAACTGTTTGCCATTCTCAAAGCAATCACAGTTGCCTACTTACTTGAAACTCAATTGGAAACCAAACTAATCAGCCAGGCATTAATACCAAATGTACATTGCAGTCCTTTTCCTCATCTGATTGGCTTGGATTCTTAATGTTATGCCAGCAATGCAATATTTCTTAAGGTCACCAAAGTTGATTATAAATTCAAATACTTTTACTTGTTCAAAAAAATAAATATGGGACACTGTACCACCTAAGTGTATTTTTGATATTTGATTCTTCAAATGCAATGCGTAAAAACACTGATTTTTTAATTTGGATCAAGTGGAAGCAACCTAAGTCTTCACACTTGAATGACTTCACTTGATTTGTCCTGGTATCACGTAAACTTTAATCCAATAGCTGTTAATAGTCTTACCCTCCTTCCAAGGCCAAGGCTAGTTCGGACAACACCAAGCCAGCCAAGAAATGCTGCTGTCTAAAGGCAGTTGACAGCTCTGCCATACTGTTACCAATTATGACAGTGTAAGCAGATGCTGAGGATCCAATAGATGACACTGAATTTGTAGGGGAATGGGGTGGGGATGGATACAACGGACAAGGGAAGGGCAGGTTGAGGGTTACATAATGCTCATGGCTACAAACAATCCGCAGGAATTCAAGTCTGAGTTGTGATGCTTCTGGGACAATGGTGCCTTGATACAGCATCTGAAGGGAAACAAAGGCAAGTCAGATGAAACATACCATATTAAGTAATTTAAGTATGGCATTTTGGAAAAAATACTTTCAATTTCCACGAAAATCAGAATTAATTTTCCCTAAAAACTCACTTCAAAATTTAACTTTCAGCTATGATACGTATTTCACCATTTCCATTTTGATTAGTTTGTAAAATATGTGCAATGAACAGGTTAATAAACAACCTGACAGATAAAGAATGAATGGTATGCCGTCATTAAGTTGTGATCTTATTCATACAACATTGAATAACCTAGAATCAATGTCAAGAAATGTAAGACTATGAGTATAACTAAAAAGAGGAACCTGCTTACAGTGTTCGACACTTACTTTTTTACTAATCTGCCCTTTGGGCAGCCATTTTTGATTTTTTGGTTGCCCATGGTTTTTTCCGGCTGCCCACCTTCTAAAGACCTGTTGCCCATTAAAACGCAAAGGAGGCTTGTAAAAATGTCAATTTTGTATAACGTGTGTAAAATGGGTTTGACAGACCAACGTGACTCCTGCCGTGTGTCCATTGTGTTCTAGTAGCCTTAACAGTTTTGCTTTGACAAGCATATCTTTAAGCGCTTTTCCTTTTCTGTAAGAGATCAAGGGAGATTCCTTGAATATCTCTTTGAGATTAGGTTGGTTTTGAATTAAAATGCCACTTGTTCAATAGAATGTTCTTTAAGCCTTTCAAGGTTGGTTGAAATTGCGTGACAAAAGGTACAATTTTCTTGTGCGCTTGTTCGATATCAAAGTATCGTAGTGCATTTGGCCATGCAAAAACTGGGTTCCATTGTAACAAGCATTCTTTTCGAAGATGGTCCTCCTTCCAATTTGTTTTGAGGTTTGTACCAATAATTAATTTATATCTTTCAACAGAAAGCGGTGACTATGTCAAATTGCTAGTCACTTTCTTTGTTGCCAATCAAATTGTTTCACAAAATATTAGTCAAACAAAAATTTTGATTGCCCGATCGGACAAGTCTTAGAGTTGTTTTACTTGCCCACGGATATATTTCGCTTCCCCCGGGCAATCGGCAACTTTCATCAGAGAGGTTATTCTGCATAGAGTAAAGTGAGTAAAGTGTCTTGCCCAAGAACACAACACAATGTCTCTGGCCAGGACCCGAACCTGGACCACTTGATCCGGAGTCGAGCACACTAACCAGAAAAAAAATTCAACTTACTGGAGTTTCACACTGCTCTCAGTTAGAATTGTTACGACTGTCACCCCCCATATTGCCTCATACCTCTTTACAGTAGTGCCTGACAAGTTCAAACACAAACCCTCTGTCAACCAGTGAAAAAAGATCATACAAAAAGAAGGCAAGACTGGAGTTCAGCCTCTGGGCACGACTTAAATCCTGAAAAACAAACAGAAACGTTTATTAAATTAACCAGATGGAATATCTTACTGTGAAAGGCTTCTAAATCTTTTGATGGTGTTAAGGGTTGAATGGTTCTTATTGCAGCAATTAAAATACCTACAGATTAACCCCTAATAAAAACTCGAACAGGTACACAAATTTTCGTAACCAAACAAGAATCTAAGACGGAAACAAAATCACAACCTTCAAAACAGCACCTACATTTTTTTGTTTATGCTAATATTTTATACGTTTGGAA
>NC_090893.1:36011213-36018713 GCF_036669925.1 Montipora capricornis
CCATATGTGCATTCTTGGCAACCAATGATGGAAGCTCTTTCTAAGTGTTTATGCATGATGATGTACTATATGAAGTGGAGCTAAATGTCCCGAGAACAATATGCATTCCACGTCACATAGTGCAATTTTACAAAGTGTTTATTCCTATTTTCTTCATACTTGCACAACTCATCACTATGACAGAAATTTACAATGTAGGATTATCCCTACACAAAAAGAACTGGATATAGTTCTCCTAACTTTGAAATACACAGCTAAGCCACAGTTGTTTGATGACTTAATTAAGTGCTATCCACTGGATAACCAAATTTGCATGCATATATCAGTGCAAGTGTGTGAGGAGGGTAGTTTTAGAAAGGGAATTGACTTTTCCCCTAATAGTATCCTGACAACCTATTTTCTGTAATGGTTGGCGAATTGCGAAGTAAATAAATACATAGATAGCGGCAACATAATGTTGAAAAGTGATTAACTGTGGCAAAAATAGCATTATACAGCTTTTCAACAACCAGGACTCCGATGATCCTGACATTTATTACATGATAATTTTGTGCCACATGGAAACAAATGAATAAAAAACAACAAACATTCAGCTGCTTCAGCCATTCTCACCATGAGTTCAAAAAAGAACCATGCATGTGCCATGCCTTTTTCCTTCAGTGGGCCACTGGCCACTGCCCACTGTAATGCTAGCTCTTCGTGCACTAACTGAAATGAAATGGATACGTTTTATAAAGTGATTTAAGACAATTATATTCCATAAATGGTGATAAAGAAGTCCAGATTCCAATGAAAACGTCTAATGGGGTTCAGTGATTCGGTCTTAAAACAACACTGATCCAACTGACGCGTACCTTTCTGCTGCTTGCAGTACTGCTGTGGCCCAAACCAGGGACAGCAACAGAGCCTGATCGTGCTTCTGCCATACTGCTTCTGTTGCCAGGAATGTTTAAGCCCTCACAAATCATAGGCTCATCATCATCGACCCATTTTCCAGATCTAGGTGACTCAGGTTGTTCATCAGTCAATGTGGCATTAAGCTGTGGATTGCTGCTTGACAGCTTCTGACGGGCTTTGCTTTGCAGACCAACAGGGATACTTGCTGAACGACTATGCTCAACTGTCAGAGAAACAAGCTTAGTCAAGGAAAACTGTAGTCATCTGATAATTTTAAAGTCATTAAGCATTTACTGTGGTAAAGTAATGAAACAGCCCAAGTGGAGAGTAGGAAAACAGGAAAAACAGATATTAGATTGTGTATCTATGTTAGATTGGCACAGGTCTCATTTAAGTGAATTGGGTTGAAATATTCCTACAGTGTGCTACGTACTGGATCTCATTTTATTATATACGTACCGAGATTTACACTCCAAAAAGGATCGAGATAAAAATAATCTCTTTGCAATGGAGAAGCCAGCTGATTGGTCATACGATTTTTTTCACTAGTGAAAAACAACGGGTCGACGCTCTGATTGGCTATATCGTTATTTTCACTAGTGAAAAATTGTCGTATCAGCCTTTTGATTGGCTAATATGATGTAAACATGGCGGCTGACTGGTGTATGGTTTTCAAAGTTTTGTGATCTTTTATTGCTTAGTTTTCTCCACAAAAATACTTCAGATGATCTTAAAAAGTTTTAAAAGTACTCAAGCGAGGTATGGAAGGTAAAGATTTCTTTTACTTCAAAAATATTTTGCTATTTGTTTAGGACTTTAGTTCATGATCGGTGGTTTGATAGCCTCTCGATTAACACTTTCCTCGTTAACTTTATGATCTCTGTACTTATATAGTAAACAAATTACTTCATGATTGGCTCATTTGTACGATTTTT
Organism: Montipora capricornis; assembly: GCF_036669925.1. Classification (NCBI taxonomy): domain Eukaryota; kingdom Metazoa; phylum Cnidaria; class Anthozoa; order Scleractinia; family Acroporidae; genus Montipora; species Montipora capricornis. The sequence continues at coordinate 36,013,046 of NC_090893.1, forward strand.
ATTACTCACTCGTTGTGAAGGATCGTCAAACTCACTCGTTCGCTTCGCTCACTCGTTCGTTTACACGATCCTTCACAACTCGTGAATAAAAATCATACGCACTCACCAACCATGAAGTAATCTATATCACAGTGGTTGTAACTTTGTGTTTTCAATGCCTATTAACCTCTTAAATGAAAACGAAGAAGATCCACATGTTTATGTGATGATTGGCCTCTGGAGCCTGTGGACCCAAGACATTTGGCCTTTTCTCTTTGCTTAAAACTCTCTCTCTCTCTCTCACACACACTCGGCTCCTGCAGAGCCCCTCTAACAATGTTAACCTTACCTGCAAAAAGATCTGGTGAACCTGTAGGAGAGTGATTGAAGGGTGCAGAGAACACATAAGTGATGTAAGAGGATAGCAGCTGATTGCGGCCATGTTCATCACGATTGTTTTCCAGCAACTGATGCAGCCTGTCTACAATCTGTGTGAGTGATTCAAATGCTGCTTGGCCAATGTTTACTGCAGAAACAAGGGAATAATCTGATATAGAAGGAACTGAGTACTATTAATCATTTGCTTACAACTACAAAAATGCTTTAATTATTAAGTAACAAAAAATTCAAACAAGGCAACTAACAACAACAACAGAAAAGCTGGTTTGGCACTGAGACGAATCCAGAGCTCACTTTTTACATAAAACTGGTGGTTACAAAATTAATAATAATAATGTATCCTCCTTTGAGCAGTTGGATTAAAAAGCCATGGGAAGATACTGTCTTAAATCCACATGATTGCTGATTCTTGGAAACTTCACTATTCCAGAAAAATGATGCTGTCACATGTTACAATTTGGGAGCTTAGTCTGCAATTTACCATCCAACATTCATGTTCTGTTGATTGCAGGTGTCCAAATTCAGAACTTCCCCTTTTTCTTTTTGAACATTTCTGCACAGAACAAGACATCTGAACAAAGCACTTGCGGTCAAGTGTATTAGAGCTAAGCTTTCAAGAACCAGAATTTGTGATTGCAGCAGCCAGCTTATTGTAACTGCAGACTTCAAAATTCTGTACAAAATAACTCAGGCAGCAGAATAGGAAAAATAGGACTCCACAAAACATTGTCACGAATTAAAGTGTCCCCACTATCTGTTTGATATCTGGAAAACGAAAGCCTTCAAAAGAAACAGTCTACCAGAGAGTCCAGAGTCCTTCGTTTGACAGCAACTAAATTATCGGTTAGTTAGCAAGACTTGCAGTACACCGTAAGTTGTAAAGCATGACAATCGCATAACTTTGATAAAGACGGATCTAGTCGATTCTTATTTAATGCAACATATTAAGAGGGCAGAACTGGCCATAGAAAAAGTTCTTCACACTGGTATTTTAATTCTAACTTATTAAGTAATGAAAATGATGTACAACTCATGTCTTCATGACATGATAAGTGGCTCAATGAATTACACTGTAAATGGTCTAAAAGACATAGAGAAAGGAAAGTCAAAGGAGGAGCATTTAGCTGACGCCACAAAGAATAAAAGTGAAATTTTTGTAAATACTACTATCCTTTTGACTATGTGGCTTAGGTTATCTTCCAGGGTAACATGGTACGATGAAGGAGAAAGCAAATAATTTTGTAAAATAGTTATTGAACCTGGAAAATAGGAGAAACCCTGAGAACTGCATTGAAATTATTTAATCTAGAAGAACTCATTGAATTTATAGTGGGCTTTACCAAAAAATATAATGGCAACATGAATAAACTGTAAAGAGGATTTTATGAAATTTACTCCATGTAAAAAGACTTAAACAACTAAACTAACCTCCAAAGTTATACATGTATCTAATATAGACACTGTGTTAATATATAATTACAATGAACCGTGTAGTATATATATATATATAGATAACCTTTCATCCTTTTCACTTTTTATTAACATTTCCTGCCTTACGTCACGTTTTAAATGCTATGATTTACAGAGATATTGTAAATATTTTGCTGAGATTTTGTGCACTAAAACACCAACATTTAAAAAACATTTTACACACTTTACCCCTCCAGTTTTTTAGACATTTTATTGGCATTTCCTATCTTCCGTCTGGTTTTAAATGCTTTATTGTACAGAGATATCATGAACATTTTGCCGAGATTTTGTACACTTAAACATCAGCAAGTTAAAAACATTTCACATACTTTACCCCTCCAGTTTTACAGACATTTTATTGACATTTCCTGCCTTCCATCAGGTTTTAAATAATTTAAAGAGATATTGTAAATATTTTGCTGACACTCTGGGCACTAAAACATGAACATTTTAAAAACATTGTACCCCTCCAGTTTTTTTAGGGGTTTTTTAGGACATTTTATAGGCATTTCATACATTCTTCTCACTCACTTTATAACACTGAGATTTTATATGGATGGATTTACAGAGAAAGTAAGGAGATTTTAAAGACATTTTGTACTTATCCAATTAAATGTCTGTCAATTTACAAAGATCTTGTTGAGATTTTGTACACAATTTGTCATTGTAGAGGGAGAAAATGTGGCAAAATGTACAGACTGTAAACCAACTTTCTTGAAGTCTCTAAATGGTTCAAGTTTTCCAGTGTGAAAGGAGGAGGAAAATACCAGGTACAAACTAAGTTAACAGAGAAAAAACTTCCATTTGTTGTCAAAGGCGGTCAAACAATTACCGCATAGAGCTATCTGTTTTTCAATTTGAATAATTGTGTTCACTTTACTATTGAAGGCAGACATACAAGGGAAAGCTGAAGTTCCTCAACACGAAGGTCCCTCTCTTGAGAAGAGAAGTATAGATAAAATTATTGACCTTTCGTTTGGAGAGAAGTTCAGTTGAAGTTACTCCTTTCATAATATGCCTGCCCCACATCGGGGCAATATGCAGCTTCCTCATAAGCAATTTACAGCTGAAAGAACTCCATAAAATTCTAACCTTTTTAGTTCTTGAAAATAGGTCATACCTAAGGAGGGTACCATTTTCGTCTAGTAAGTGAAAAACTTGCTAATACCGTGACACGACCAATGTTTAAGGAATACGGGCCAGTCATTTATTTGAATTAAGGAGTTATACCAGATAATCTGATCACTGATGTTTGCATCTGTGATCAGATGTTAGAAAAATGTAACTCTGTCCAGGTTTCTAGGACCTCACGGACAAAGGGGTTAGTTATCTCTAGCATAGGGGTGTTGTCTTTGTGAAGCTTATGCGAGAAAATTGCCTCACCTCCATGTTTCTTTAAACTTTCGTCCAAAAAACATTTCCGCTTCCCCCTATTTGTCGGATCAAGGTATTTTTTGATCCAGGAAACTTTAAGAGATTGATGGAATGTGTTTATATCGATCATCTTCAGGCAGCCCTCATCATAGTCCTTTGTCGGCTTTACTGTACCAAAGAAATTCAATCACTTAACTGAGGAATGGCATATTGGCCACAGGTGTGTAGTTTTTAAGAATTCGCTTTGTCAAGGGTATACTTTTTCAGACATGGACGTACATGTGATACCTTCAAGGGTGAAGGAAATTCCCTTGTCATCAATGAGTGGTTGATGTTTGTCATTATAGGGCCTATTGAACCTACATAATTCTTTGTTACTCAGGTTGGGAGTAGATCAAGGGAGCATGTCTTTGAAGAAAGAGACAAAATGTTAAATTCACAGATCAGAGTCAGACGTTGTGTTTGTATTGAGTGGTTGGGAAGAATCTCCTGGAGCTCATCTCTAATTGTTTGAATTTTCCGAACAGAGAAATTGTTGAAATCTTCGACCACATTTCCAAGGATTCATGAAAAGGCAGGACTCTGCTACTGGGCTGGAACAACTTGCCGATAATCCCTGCTTCTTCCATTGTGGATTTGTAATAAGATGATTTATAAAACTCCAATTTGTTGTATTTGTTTCAAGCCTCTGCAAAAATCTCCTCATGTACTATGAGACCAGTTTTCCTGAACATACATTCTGCTCTCGGCTTTACACATTTAGCTGAATGGAGTTCATCATTGTACCAGGATGCATGAGGCCGATGAGTTATCCATTGCGATTTCCTGGGGTGTGAGATTGTTGTAAATCCTTTCGAGCCATGTGTTATGTTGATTGACTAACGCTGTCAAATCTTGGGCATACAGCTGCTTCACAAATGACGATTTGGCGACAGCGTCATAAAGAAGCTTATTAGTTGATTAGTGCATGACGTATAAGTACAACAAAAGGAAAGGGAAGCGTGGATGGACACAAATGGTCAATACTGAAACAGATTGCATTTTAGTAATGTTCAAAAAAGTTGGCCACAACGTTTTTCATGTTCACAGCAAATCGCTTAGATAAATGCAGTGTTTGCTCAGAATCATCTTAATTGTGATGTAACGATAATTGTACAGTGTATGAGTAAAAATTCTCCATATTACCATTTTCTAGTTTTAAACTCGTGACAAACTTAAGATTTCCCTTAAACATCCTTAAATGACACGACCCTGTTAAATGGTGAATATATATTAAAACAAACAAAAACATCATATAGCTAAAAGGGTACTAGAACAGCAAAGTCCTAATTTCATTTCAATTTGTTCCACCTTAATTTGCGTTTGCAAATTGGAATGAAAGATATGGACGTTTGAAGAGGGAATAGGTCATTCCGCAACGACATTAAAAGGACACCCCTCTACAGCCACAATCTCGGCAAACATGTAGGTCTTTCTTTGGATATGTAGGGAAATAGCCTTTCAACAGCTGTGTACCAGAAAGACAAAGAACAAAGAGCACTAAAACAAGAATGCTTTCATTACAGTACCTACAGTTCCTGATATGATAGGTGGCCTTACAAGGAGCAAAATCAGCTTATCCAAAACAAGGTACAAAAACCGAACTAGAGGTTCCTCCCGTGCCTTGCACAAGTCAACAATGCTTTTCTTCAGCATAGACTCCAAGTTCCCTTCAGAGACACGGTTAGGTGATGATGTCACTCGACCCTCAATTTGATGGCAAGTCTTGATAAATTTTTGAATATGCAAATCCTGTAAGAAATAAAAGAAAAAACAATGATGAAGAAAATTAGGATTACAATGTCATTAAGGCTGAGAATAATCATGATGGCCATGAGTTATGATGCTGTTGATGACAAGGTTGTTGTTGTTGATGATGATGTTGATACCTCATCAGCAGTGGCTTCACAAAAGTTTTCCAAAAAAGTCAGTTTTTCACCTCGACATTTTGTCCTATCTTTAGGCGACGAATTAAGTAGAGATGACGAAAACTACGATGGCCCAGGAGGGTCACAGTCCAGTTTTAATTTTGTGAGTCGTCACCAGTTCTCTCACAGTCACAGGTCATTGTTTTACCAATACAGAAAGTATCCTAAACATTCATAAAAGCTAACCTTCGGCCTAAAAGCTTCTGTTTAGGCCAAATTAGGCCTAAGGTTACCTTTTATAAATGTTTTGGATACTTTCTGTATTTGTAAAACAATGAACTGTGACCTGTGACCTGTGAAAGAACTGGTGATGACTCACAAAATTAAAACTGGACTGTGAAAATTAAAACTGGTCTGTGACCCTCCTGGGTCATCGTAGAAAACATCCAAGCAAAGTCATTAGAATCTAACGGTGGAAAATTGAGTAGAAGTGTACAATTTCACTTGACTCCATACTACCATTTGCGTCCATCCTTGAA
>NC_090893.1:36023713-36066213 GCF_036669925.1 Montipora capricornis
TCCTTTACAGTTGTAAGTTACCTTCCATGAAAAGAAATTTCGTAAAAGGAACATACTTGTTGTGATAAGTAACTGCAGTCCAGGATTCTGATTGCAGTGCAGAGGTGCTTGATTTGCCAAACAAACACTAAAAAGACAAATGTGTGTCACCGAGATTGTTCTTTTAGCACAAAATATTCAGTTTAACGATAATGATTTAGTCTATTATAGGGCAAGGGTGATGTTTCAAAAGTTCTCAAAACTGGACAGGCCAATTAAAGGCAAGTCCAATATGAAAACGTTCAAAGCATCACAAGCATAGTATCTATTAATCCAAATTGTGAGAAGATCGCACCATTTTCTGTTTATACTGCACTCTCAAAGGAAAACTCTTTTATAAACTGTTCGGGGTTTCATTTCTCTTCTCTTGGACCATAAAAAGCTTTTCATTTGGTCAAAATTGTATTCATGCCAGAAATTTGTGCATAATTCTCTTGTTTGTAAGTATATCTTGTTTTGCATGTCATTTGTACTAAAGTGACAAATCTTACTGAACGTCTTTTAAATTAATTTTGACTCTCTCAGTTGCACACATGTGCGACCAAGATAGTTTTGTAAAGAGTTTTCTTTTTGAAAATATACAAATCATGAACGAAGCAGTTTCACTTTAATCCTGACTAACTGACTGATTGGTCGATGGATTCATCGATTGATGGATTAATTGGTTGCTTGATTAACGGGTTTATACTTCAGAAAGCTTTACAGATTACAGTAACATGCTTCAAGATCATCACATTTACTGATTTTTTTTTGTCAGGAGAGAACTGGGTCGCATGATACTAAAAAAATTGTCATGAACTTCCAATTTAAAAGAAAAATGGCAGACCCAATTTTTTGTTTGGCATGCTGACAAAGAAATCAGCCGCCCACCACCCTTCTCGGGCATCAGTTGCACTCATCCAAGCTTTCCAGTTTCTTTGAAGGGGTAGTTTCTAAAGAAACTGTGGTGCTGCGTCAGTGTGGAAGTAGTACACAAAAATTTGGTTTTATCAACGGAGTTGATAATGTAAATTGGCCACTGTACAGAGATTATAAAAGCTGACGTTTCGAGCGTTAGCCCTTCGTCAGAGCGAATTGAGGGATTATGGGTTATGTGTAGTTTTTATAGTAGAGTAGGAGCTACGCTATTGGTGGTAACATGGCAATGTAAAAAATAGGAATATATTAGTTAAATGAAAAGCGTTCGTTAATACCGTTAGGATTAAGAAGGCGGATTTGAAAGATGAATTTTTGTTCCAGATTCTTGCGGCTTTCCGTCGTACCTAGATGTAGGGAAAGGTCGCAGATAGCCATGTGTTTTTTGGAGTGGTTGGGCAGATTAAAATGGCGAGCGACTCCCTTAGATGCATCCTTGTCATTCTTCTCAACATCGCGAAGGTGTTCGTGGAATCGGTCACCTAGTCGTCTACCTGTCTCACCAATGTATAATTTATTGCATAACCTACAGGTTATGCAATAAATGACATTTGTGGAGGTACATGTGAAACGATCGGTGATCTTAACAGATCGCTTAGGTCCCGATATCTTGCTAGTGTTAACGATGAAAAGACAAGTTTTGCATTATGGGCGCGCGCATTTGAAAGTGCCGGGTTGCTCGTTAGTTTTGAACGCGCTTCTAACTAAAAAGTTGCCTACGTTTTTGTTGCATTTGAATGAAATAAGTGGAGGTTGCGAAAAGATTCTGCCAGTCTCTGGAATGATGCTTTTGACTGCGTGATTGTGAGGATGGAAAGTGAGGGTGAATGGAATTCTGTCATTCTTATCTTTTTGTGACGTTTGTAGTGATGACTGTTGATCAAATTGTTGGGCGCGATGATGGCCCGTTTTTACCACAGAGACAGGATAACCACGTTTTTCGAAGAACTGGCACATCTCCTCTGATTTGCTGGAAAAATCGGAGTCATCACTACATAGACGTCGAAGTCTAAGAAATTGAGAATAAGGAATGGAGTTCTTGACATGTGATGGATGTGACGATGAATACAACAAATAACTGTGTGAATCAGTAGGTTTGTAGTGCACACTAGTACATAGCACGTTGCCTCTAATAGAAACTTTGATATCTAGGAAAGCGAATGAGGTTTCCGAAATTTCCAAGGTATATTTAAGAGCCTGATGAAAAGAGTTGACAGAGGTTATAAATTGATCGATTTCTTCTCTGCTGGATGAAATAGCGCCGATGCAGTCGTCGATGTAGCGGCTCTAGAGTTCAGGTTTGGGGCCGTTGTACTGATTAAAAAATTGGTGTTCAACATATCCTACAAAAAGATTGGCATAGCTAGGTCCCATTCTTGTGCCCATCGCTACACCATTAATTTGTTTGTAATAGTTGCATGCCGGCGAATGAAAAACAGTTAAGTGTTAAAACTAGTTCGGAAAGGTGGAGGAGCGTTTCCGAGCTAGGTTCTTTGACAGTGCGTTGATCGAAAAAGTGTTTAAGTCCTTGAAGACCTACTCTATTAGGAATGACTGTGTATAGAGATGTAATGTCCATGGTGAAAATACATGTCAGTTTGTCTTGGCCGGAGAAATTGAAATCGCGGAAACTTTGTAGTGCGTGTGTACTGTCTTTAATGTATGATGACAAAGATTTGACGATAGGCGTCATAATCCTGTCTAAGTAGCTAGAAATGAGTTCGGTGGGGCAACTACAGGCAGAAACGATAGGGCGACCTGGGTTGTTGGGTTTGTGAATTTTGGGCAAGAAGTGAATGCACGAAGTTCTCGGGGTGTTGATGATGAGATTAGTGGCAGTATCCGGTAATTCTTGATTAACTATAAGATTTTGAATGGTGTCTTTGACAAGTTTTTGATTTTTGGAAGTGAGATCTTTAGGGAGTTTGGCATAAAACGAGGTATCCGAAAGTTGCCCCAAAGCTTCTTTTTGGTAAAGGTCGGACCGCCAAACAACTACCGTGCCGCCTTTGTCGGCCGATTTGACAACGATGTTGTTGCGTTTACTAAGATTTTTAAGCACCGCCCACTCTTGCGAGGAAAGGTTGGAAAATTTAGTGTTGCGATTGAATTTAAGTTTGTGAATGTCGTGACGGCATTTTTTGGTGAAAAAATCTAAAGAGGCAAATTGTCCCTCTGGGGGAGTCCATTTGGATTTGCGAACTAGAAGTGTTTCAAAAATATCTTTATTAGAAGTGTTCGAATCATCCTCTTTGTCGTGAAAAAAGGCTTTTCACTACCCTGGGTTCCAGAGGTTATTTTCTGGCTATAAAAAGAGCGAGTCACGAAGCGGCGAGAAAAACCTCTGGTACAGGCCGTTAAAAACCTCACTTCCATGCAAACCAACTTATTTTGATTGACTTCCAGAGTAAGAGTTTATTTTAGAAACTTGGGAAACCGGTTTTATCCATGTGATAAAAATATTTGTGCAATGTTTACCGGTCACTCTACTGGGAAATTCTCACGGTGGAGTGAATTAATCGTTGTCACTGTCACGTAACAAAAAAATAAAATCAAAGCTGTTCAATGAAATAAGCCGAAAACTTGGAATGTTGTTGGAGACAAATTCATAAATCACCTCACCAGTACTCAAGTCTGTGCGATACATTGTTTCTGAGTTTTTTGTCGAAGCGTTTCACGCAACTATTATTTGTTACAAATGCAAATGTGAATTGGAGAAATATGAAAATTGCATTCAAGTCCTATAATTAGAACTGAAAAAACTTAAAGAACTTTACAAGTCCCTGGAGCAGTTTCAATATGACTCGAGGCATTGAGGTGTAAAGATGTCAGAAGCTCAGTCACACCTTCGTCAAATTCCCCCCTCTAAGGCCACCCAACAGCAAACATTCATCCAGAGTCAAAGAGACGAATTAACCTCAATCTGCCAGCCATGAATTTGTGATTATCATGTCGCTATCGCTACTGTACCGTTCATGGTCTTCTTGCATTACACCAGTGAAAAACCGGTTTGATCGTCCCCCTCGACTTAACCAATGGCAATCCTTATAAAAAACGGTCTGTCGATTGACCAATGAAATCTCCAGGGTCAAAAGTTGACTCTGGAAGTGGAAAGCGCAACGTGATTGGGGTGGCATGTTCAGAAAGGTTAACAGCCTGTACCAGAGGTTTTTCTAGCCGCTTCGTGACTCGCTGTTTTGTCGCTCTTTTCATTGCGAGAAAATAACCTCTGGAATCCAGGGTAGCTTTTAACTGAACGCGGCGAAGGAATTTTTATACATCTTGCTTAATAGAAAATTCGTTGGTGTGTTTGGTAGGTAATAGGGACAAAATTTAGGTCCTTACTGAGAACAGATTTCTCTGAGTCAGTAAGCGGAAGATTTTCTGAAATTGTAATTACGGTATTATGGCTATGCAATGCAGTGTCGTTGGTAATTTGCGGACCTATTAATTGTTGAAGTTTTAGAGTCTTGGTTTGGTGTAAATGGTCAAACAGTCCAGAATTAAGTTGTCGGATTTTAGTGCGAATCGATTGTACTAAAATTGCTGGACAGATTTTGGAAAGTTCGGAGCAGCAATGAAGAATTTGTTTGTCAAGCGCGATTCGTTTTTGGCCAAAAACGAATCGCAATCGCAACACTAAATTTTCCAACCTTTCCTCGGAAGAGTGGGCGGTGCTTAAAAATCTTAGTAAACGCAACAACATCGTTGTCAAATCGGCCGACAAAGGCGGCGCGGTAGTTGTTTGGCGGTCAGACCTTTACCAAAAAGAAGCTTTGGGGCAACTTTCGGATACCTCGTTTTATGCCAAAATCCCTAAAGATCTCACTTCCAAAAATCAAAAACTTGTCAAAGACACCATTTAAATCTTATAGTTAATCAAGAATTACCGGACACTGCCACTAATCTCATCAACACCCCTAGAACTTCGTGCATTTACTTCTTGCCTAAAATTCACAAACCCAAAAACCCAGGTCGCCCTATCGTTTCTGCCTGTAGTTGCCCCACCGAACTCATTTCTAGCTACTTAGACAGGATTATGATGCCTATCGTCAAATCTTTGCCATCATACATTAAGGACAGTACACACACACTACAAATTTTCCGCGATTTCAATTTCTCCGGCCAAGACAAACTTATTTTCGCCATGGACATTACATCTCTATACACAGTCATTCCTAATAGAGAAGGTCTTCAAGCACTTAAACACTTTTTCGATCAACGCACTGTCAAAGAACCTAGCTCGGAAACGCTCCTCCACCTTGCCTAACTAGTTTTAACGCTTAACTGTTTTTAATTCGCCGGCAACTATTACAAACAGATTAATGGTGTAGCGATGGGCACAAGAATGGGACCTAGCTATGCCAGTCTTTTTGTAGGATATGTTGAACACCAATTTTTTAATCAGTACAAAGGCCCCAAACCTGAACTCTACAGCCGCTACATCGACGACTGCATCGGCACTATTTCATCCAGCAGAGAAGAACTCGATCAATTTATAACCTCCATCAACTCTTTTCATCCGGCTCTTAAATATACCTGGGAAATTTCGGAAACTTCATTGGCTTTCCTAGACATCAAAGTTTCTATTAGAGGCAACGTGCTATGTACTAGTGTGCACTACAAACCTACTGATTCACAGTTATTTGTTGTATTCATCGTCACACCCATCGCATGTCAAGAACTCCATTCCTTATTCTCAATTTCTTAGACTTCGACATCTATGTAGTGATGACTCCGATTTTTCCAGCAAATCAGAGGAGATGTGCCAGTTCCTCGAAAAACGTGGCTATCCTGTCTCTGTGGTAAAAACGGGCCATCATCGCTCCCAACAATTTGATCGACAGTCATCACTACAAACGTCACAAAAAGATAAGAATGACAGAATTCCATTCACCCTCACTTTCCATCCTCATAATCATGCAGTCAAAAGCATCATTCCCGAGACTGGTAGAATCTTTTCGCAACCTCCACTTATTTCATTCAAACGCATCAAAAACGTAGGCAACTTTTTAGTTAGAAGCGCGCTCAAAACTAACGAGCAACCCGGCAGTTTCAAATGCACGCGCTCACGATGCAAAACTTTTCATTGTTAACACTAGCAAGATATCGGGACCTAAGCGATCTGTTAAGATCACCGATCGTTTCACATGTACCTCCGCAAATGTCATTTATTGCATAACCTGTACGTTATGCAATAAATTATACATTGGTGAGACAGGTAGACGACTAGGTGACCGATTCCGCGAACACCTTCACGATGTTGAGAAGAATGACAAGGATGCATCTAAGGCAGTCGCTCGCCATTTTAATCTGCCTAACCACTCCAAAAAACACATGGCTATCTGCGGCCTTTCCCTACAACTAGGTACGACGGAAAGCCGCAAGAATCTGGAACAAAAATTCATCTTTCAAATCCGCCTTCTTAATCCTAACGGTATTAACGAACGCTTTTCATTTAACTAATATATTCCTATTTTTCACATTGCCATGTTACCACCAATAGTGTAGCTCCTACTCTACTATAAAAAACTACACGTAACCCATAATCCCTCGATTCGCTGTGACGAAGGGTTAACGCTCGAAACGTCAGCTTTTAGAATCTCTGTACGGTGGCCAATTTACATTTAATTTATCAACTCTGTTGATAAAACCAAATTTTTATTTCCAGTTTCTTTGCAATGCAAATAAAGAATCCACTAGTGCAACCAGGTCCTAAGGAAAATCTTTGCTATGAAATAAAATTTATAGGTGGCCCTAAATCTGCTCCAGATCATTCTTTTATCTTTGAAGAGAGTTTTATTTTAGCTTATTTGTAGACGATGCAGTTGTGTTAAAGTGCCCCTAACCCCAAAATATTTTTGTCTTGAAAATGAATCTTTGCACCTGTTCGAAATGCATTGCGGCCTTTTTCTAACAAAATCCTGCCTTATTATAAGCTTCAAAACTTGTGAAAAACCAGGCATCCTCTGTTCACGACCGAGTCAGAAGGGGAGTGGGTCTATTCCTGATTTGACATTACAAACTGATTTACATTAAACATGCATGCAAAGATTCCTTCTAGCGAAAAAATTATTTTTGGGTTAGGGGCACTTTAAAGGAATATGCGAGGCCATATCATCCTTAATACTAGGCCATGAAATGCATGAAACGAGCAGAGAAGTTGAAATGGGAAAGTTCTCCCTGGGTAAAAAGTCTCAAAAGACCGGGTCTAAAAAAAGGTAAGACTCCATCCAGGAAACAAAGAAAACTCAGCTCGCTGCTAGCGACAAGGGCTGCAATCAGGTATAAAAAATTAATCTATGGCTAATGATGCAGCGCAAATGCCTCTTTAGGGGGCCTCATTACCTTGATTTTTATCGGTTGGCCGCATCATAGGGGCATGACAGCATTCACACTCGCATTGACAGAGTGTGATAACATGTAAGACCTTTTCAGCCCAAAAACTCGGGGTTAATTTTTACAGGAATACACGTAGCTCCTCTTTAAATGAATTTATAGGGTATGTAGTTTTTACGAAATTTGGGCAAAGTGATTCTCCGATATTGGTGCACGAAATTGTCGGGCTTTTAAAAAATTCAAAATATTTTAACTTTGACGAGTCTCTGCAAGTCATGACATGGAAAATTTTCTTTTGGTCAACTTCAAAGTTTATTTTCTCGGAAACCAACAGGAAGATCCTAAAAGCCGACAAAATTTGGTAACCTATAAAGTGCTGATTAATATAGCACAGTTTGTTTGGTTGTGCGCGATAATGCAAAGGCGGGTAATTCAACAAAGTGAACATGTACGGTTTTGAGTTTGAAGCTTCGCGTGTGCTAAAGAAAGCCATAATAAAAAAAAATGTCCATATATTCGGATTCTTCATTTTATTACCTTTTTGGTGATATGTATCTTGATGGAGTTTTAGCAAAAATAACGTGCTTACGAGAGATTTCCCGGAAGGCATTGAAAATTCTTCAAACTCGGCAAGAATAAAGCCCTTCGGGCTCTAGTAACTTAAATACTGGTTTTAGATGGATTGGTCCATCATTTTTTTCAGCAATTTTTTTTTGCCCAATGCTCGAAACTCTCCTGAAATCAGCTTGAAACAGGAGGCACATTTAGAGCTTTCACAAAAAAAGTTTGTAGATAAAAAACTAAGTGTATCTTGTAATTTTAGATACAATACTATACATACTTAATTGACCGCTCCCCATAGGGGCTTTTCAGGGCCAATGAAACACGACGAAACAACAGAACAGAACAACAGCAACAACTGTTAAGAATCCTAACTTGCCAGAGGCAAACCAGTTGGCTATTTACAAGTGCAGCTGGGAAGTTGAACCAGGGACTACCAGGATCAAATTCAAGGAGTGGTTAGAGCGGGTCTTGACCCTGGGATCTCCGGACACAAGCGCCCTAACCAATGGGCCACACTGCCTCTTGTGTAAGTGGAGGTGATTAGATCACATTTTAATGATAATCTAAATATTTCACAATATTTTTCAGACTTGCAACAGCCTGAAGAGGAAGCAAAAATTTAAGAATTTGCGGAGTAACTTCTTCCTCTAAGTATGAGCTATTACTGGTATTCTGTTTTGTCGTTGCCATTTTCTTTCACTCTCCTTCCGTTTCTGTTCTAGTCATAGGTCCTCCAGGCATCATGTAACCTTATCAGAGCTTCTAAAGATATGCGAAAAATTGCAATACAGCAGCTCTAAGCAAATTAAAAATACACTCTCTGATGCTTGACCTGAATAACTGCGTAGCCGCCAGTGTGGACCACAGCTATCATGATATGCCAACTTGGATTGAAACCAGCGAAAAAAGCAGAAAGGAAACATTTTCCAAACCGTTTTTTACCTAAACACGAAAAGCGTTGACTGTGAAAGAACTATAGTTAATGTAGTATGGCAGCGTATCCACGTCGAGCCACAGAAAGCGTGCAAAAAATGAAGCCTCAGTTATGTTTAGGTGAGTTAGCCTGAGTAAAGCCTGCAATCCAATTGAAAACCAGTACCTGTACCTGAAAACCAGTACAACTTCCAAAAGCTGACCACTGACCTCAGTGAGCTCTAAGCTTAAGCCCGTGATATGGTCATGTGGTACTGGTCAGCGGAAACCTTGTTTTGACAGGTGTCAATTGATCAAAACATGGATGCCCAATATCAAAGATGTATGCTATTAAACTAGCACGATACTGGTCAGATTGGCATACATGGAGGGGTGGACGTACCTACGCACGTATGGATGTACATACTATGGACAATCGATGACGTCATGGCTATAAAATCAAAATTTCTCGCATCAATGGGTTACCATATTTTCTTAATTATGGTGCTGATCCTCACGCGCAGAGCTACGCTAAAAAAGTTATGTTACAAATGTTATATTACACACTTTTAAACTTGAAAACAGATTTTTACCGGTTTGGATTATTAAGCTCATTGTTGGGATGACAAAAGCTTGTACAGTGGAACCTCGATTATCTAGACTTTTTTCTCTGGTCTCAAATTTCTCATGTGATCTTGAAAACTCAAAGTTGCAAAAAGCCCAATAATCCTTGCAAAAGACTGTTGAAACAGCATATTTTACTGTGCGCTTTTCAAAATTTGCAGGTTTGATGAGACAAGAAATATTCTGATGCCTTCAGCTGATATCTGATTGGCTCAATTGTTTTGTTGCCAAGGGAATTTCATGCTTGATTAGTTCCTTCTGCCTTGGTTATGTAAACATACGAGCAATCTATCATAAACTCAAATCAAAAACATGTCTATGAAGCAAACGCACAAGCCACTCTGTCAATTAAAGTTAAGCAGATAATTATTTCACATTTGGATAAAGGACAGAAAGGAACAAATTTAGCTCAAGAATATGGCATCAGCAAGCACAGCTCTCTGACAATACGGAAGAACAACGAGAAATTTACTCACAGCATCGAGACAAGTGAAGGATTAAAACGAAAGTCCCTGAAGCTGGCCGATGATGAGCAGTTGGATAAAGCCCTGTATGCCTGGTGTATTCAACAAAGATCTACTGGGACACCGATTCCAGGTCCGCTTCTTCAAGAGAAAGCAAAACATTTCTCTATGCAGCTAAACAAAGAGATGACCAATCGCAAATTCAAAGCATCAACTGGCTGGCTGGAAAAGTTCAAAACACAGCATGGCATCAGGAACCTCAGCATTCAAGGCGAGAAACTTTCAGCAGCAGAGGAAACTGTTGAACCATTTCTACAGAAACTGCACAAAGTGATCGAGGAAAAGAATCTGATCCCCCAACAAACCTACAATGCTGACGAGACTGGACTTTTGTGGAAGTGTTTACCGCAAATAACTCTTGTTTTATGTCACTAAACTGAACTGAACTGCTACTGGAATGCTACTGGAACTCACAAACTAAAACCCGTTCTTATTGGGAAGTTTGCGAAGCCGAGATGCTTTAAGCAAGTTAACATGGATCACTTCCCGTGATCTGCAAGTCCAAAAGAAATGCCTGGATGAATTTGGAGATCTTCGCCGAGTGGTTTAAGAAAGACTTTGTGCCAGCTGTAAAAAGTCACCAACGCTCACAAAACATCCGTTCTCCAAAAGCTTTGCCGTTAATAGACAATTGTTCTGCTCATCTAGATCAGCTCTTTGCTGTATACCTTTTGTTTAAATTTCTACTTCATTAATATTCATATTTTTGATTATCTGGACTCTCGATTATCCAGACTATTTACTGAGGTTCCGACGAGTTTGGATAATCGAGGTTCGGCTGTACCACTTGTGTCATTCCTGTCCTGAACGGCTCAAGTTGACATTGAAACTCCTCCTTTTGCCTTGGTGGCGTGTGAACACTGTTGTTACTGAAGTCACGGATGAAAGCAGCCAAAAAAAGAAAAGGTAAGCACAAAAAAAATTCACCTTATTTATTGGGATAAAATGTTTTAAGGTAAACAGCGACTATGCTTGTGGATAGAGAGCTTAGAAGCAGAGGGAGTGCAGACCACAAATACCTCAACATTCTTGCAGAAACATATAGTAATGCATCTTCAAGGGATACAAGAAGACAAGTCCTGTCTACAATGGTTGACCTGGTCCCTTTCAAATGCCTTCAGAGGTACTTACATGGTGTAACTGAGTACCAAGTGGCAATTGCATGGAAGCACAAATATGTGTTTGGTTGAGGCACCCACTAGACCAGTGGAGCCCATCCAGCTTGACCATTTTTTGACATTCATTAAAGGTCCACACACAATTCAATACCTTTCATTTGGACAGAACTACATGAAGTTGTCAAGTGGTGAACTATGGAGACAAATGTAATTTGTTGTATCATTCCAGAGTGAATTGTTATGCAGTATACTAAATACTGCAGACAAATTGGATTCCAGCTGTTTAGACGCACAACAATGGTAACCATCCTTCCAGCTTGTAGTGCCACCATGAGAAATTCGTTGCAGGTTTTCAACTACATTGCTGCAGAAGGAAGTAGGGTTTTGATAACTTTTGCCAAGTAGTGAAGTGTCTAGAGGAATGTGCGGCATCAAAGAATTATGCCCCCGAGAAATGGACAAGCTGTATGACGAACACTAAACAATAACTGAAGTCGGATTTTAAGTTGCTCCAGAGCTGATTCATATTTGAACTGTAAATCCAAAAGCCCTTTCTAAACTTCACAGATTTGTCATTAATTTATTTTTCACTCAAATTTGTGTAAAATGAAACACAATTCCGCATACTGAGACTAAGAAATCTACGCTTATTTCCTTCTGAGAACCACTCTATAACTATACAAAACAGACATCCTATATTATGTGAGATTAACTGGTGGGATATAAGTATTCAAAACGTCACCGAAAATCGATCGTTAACATGCAGTTCTCAGGCAAATGGGGTCATTTTCTATTGTGTCAAAATGTGATTTAGTTGCTTTGTAGCCTCTGTATAACTGAAGATTAAAAAATTATTTTTAATGTAACCTTTTCCTGATCTGAAATCTCCAGAAAAGATTTGAAAACGCTTCCTCCGTTTGCTGAGGTGAAATATTTGTGAAATAGTGCTGTATTTATGTAGCTGCCTCAAACACTCACGAATTTGTTTACCTACAAATTTTATTTCAAAGAATGCTCTTTCACACTAGATAGGCCGTTTTTGAGAAATCCATGTACCAGAACGCATTTTAAGCAGTTGAAATTAGGCTACATTTTTGCATCCTCTTCGGGCTGTCCCAAGTCGTTTATTTCAAAATAACATGAAGTATTTGGATTTTAATTAAATTGCGATCTTATCAACTCCACTTAAATAGAAAATGTTGTAAAATTAAATACTTAGTTTTTATCACCAAACTTTATTTGTGAAAGTGCAAACCTCTGACTATGCTTCCCATTTGAAGCTCATTTCAGGAGGTTTCCAGCATCACGCAAAAAAAAGTCGCTGAAGAAATCAATGATGGTCCAATTGATCAAAAACCAATATTTTGGGGCTTTATTGTGGCCGCATTTGGAAAATTTTCATTTCCCAGTGATAATATTACTGTACACCGAGCCTGTCGTAAATTGGACAGTTGGCAATGATGGCAAATACCTAAACAAATCTTCACCTACATTATCCATTATCAATGTTTATAAAATAATCACGATCATAGTGCACGCTCTCTCATAATTTGGTCAATAGCTGTGTTTAGCTGAGAGTATGGAAACACGGCTGTGACATCACACGAATTTTGATTGGTTATGTATTCAGACGCGCGTTTAGATTGGCTGGTAGGAAATATGAGCGTGTATCAAGAAATCTGTTTCAATCAAGAAGTGAAAAAACCAGCATTTCCCTTCATTTGTCGAATTATCTTTGAGGAATATTTTATAAAAGCAATAGAGGACTTTTTTTTCGTGTTTCCATAGTTTCATCTAAACACTCGGGGAAGTTAGGAGAATTCTTGACAATTATGTCAAGCCTCCCTTGCGTCTCGGGTTGGCATAACTGTCTGGAATTCTCCCAACTCCCCCTCATGTTTCGATGAGGCTATGGAAACACGGAAAACGTCCTCTATTGCTTAAATTGAATAAACCTCGGCCATGGAATCCATCAAAATTAACAATATACCATTCTAAAGCGCCACCTGTTTTTGCCCTACCTCAAGTGGTGCCAATTCTTCTCCTACCAGGAACTCTACTTTTACAGCAATATTTCTTGCTGATGCACTGCGGCTGGTGTAATTAACACTCAAAGGATACACGTACAACAAATTCCTGAAAACAATGATAAAGCAAAACCTGCGGGTCAATCTTTCTTTTTTTCTTTGTTTACTTTACAATATTGGCCTCTACTACATATATCAAAGTGTGGCTAACCCTAACAGGTAAAACTTGTTACATTCACAAGAATTCTTAGATATAAAATATCTTTATTCAAAAAGAGTTTGAAAAAAAGGGAAAGGATACCAAAAATCAAGAATAAAAGGAAATCGGTGCATCAGAGAACCACTGAGGGAACAATTCCAAATCAGACCTTTGGAGTCATTACTCAAAGGAATAATAGGTAGGGCATAACTAGTTGATCTTATCGCCTGACGAAGACCAATAGTAAGTGGCTGAAACATCATGAATACAACCTAAGTGACCTCAATGTGAGACAGACCATAATGAAAAACAACTGATTTCAGAAAACAACGTATTAATTCTGTGTTACATGTATAATTTATGACTCTATTGGAGAATACTCGTTTCTTCCCACTATCCCACTGCAATTCTTCATGCGTATGTTGTAGTTCAATTTTCCTCTAAGGTTTGATTTTTTTTTCAAACCAGGGGTCAATTCAATAAAAAAGGTACACTTGTAGTGCACAAGTTGAAATAGTAGAATCCAGTGCTCTGTCACCGAGGTGGAACAATGGTCAATAAGAAACAAACCCCATTTGAATGCGGATAAATGTAAAGAGCTAATTATTGACTTTAAAAAATCAAAACATCTGTTTAATTCTATTTCAGTCAATTCCAAAGAGGTCGAGCAAGTAGATCATGCAAAAACTCAGGGGTTACCATTGCTAGCACTCTTCAGTGGAATTGTCATATTCCTGAAGTCATAACAAAGGCTAATAAGCGCATGTATTTTCTCATTCTGTTGAAGTGTGCACAGGTCCCTATCAATGATATCGTTAGCTTCTATTCTACTTGCATTAGACCTGTGTTGCAGTATTGCGCACCTGTATTCCATCATGCTTTGCCAGCCTATCCACGTGACGAACAAGGGCATGTACAGAAATGAGCTTTGTCAATCATCTGTCCAAATGACGTGTCTTATCATGACAGGCTTTTTCTGTGTAATCTAGAGACCCTCAAGGACAGATGAATCGAACTATGTAATAATGTTTTTCATTCAATTATGTCTGAGCCATGTCACAAGCTCAGCCATCTTTTACCAGACCTAAATGAACCACAAGATTGCCTCTGTAAGCAGCAGCAGCTTAAGCGCCCTGTTACCCGTTCAAAATGCTACAGGAACACTTTTATTCCCTCAATGTCAAACAGATGAGTACGTAAAGCCAATACTTTCATAATTTTTAGAAATAACCTACAACTAGTAACATAGTTTTTTTTATTCAAAGACATACTTATATTGTAAAAGTCATGCAATTCAGCCTTTCGGCTGCTAGATGATGTTTTTAATACACCTATCTACCTATTGTTTTTACATGTGCATGCAAAGATGAGTTAATGAACAATGTTTCAAGCCATCGTTATAAGACTCTGACTTATAATTACAAGTGTAGTGCTTCACCTGTAGAATTTAGTATGTGTCCAATTCAATAAACGTTTTACAGGAGTCTGACTTGTATCTTTACAAACGTTCAACTTGTCAATTACAAGTGCAAACTACAAGTTATAAGTTACTTGTAAGCTTAACACTTTTAGGAAACGTATTTCAAAATTTTGATATGCCCTCATCAAGCAAAGAAGAACTTGAAGAACCTTTGACACACCAAGGTATTCAGCAGCCTAGAAATCTTGAGGAAAGACAGTTGTTTGAAAATCCACGTGAATTTCGAGAGAAATATCGTCTCTCTGTCAAAGCATTCGAGTTTTTACTTGCAGTAGTGGGCCAACAGCTTGAAAAAATAAACCTGGTGCAATTGCAACTTACACCTGTAGTCTACAAGTGTATTCAAGTTCTGTTACAATATTGTAAAGCTATGGATGTACATTACAATAGGCTACACGTGTGAATTCCAGTGCAGAAAGATCTGTTATTGAATTCATAAATTTACAAGTTGGACTTACCGTACACAAGTAAAAACTACACATGTAACTTTTTTATCCAATTGACCCCAGTTCATTATTTCAAACCAGTTTAATTTTGTTTTATAACACCACCTGCTTTAACATATTTGGACATCTTTCCGAAATTAATTAGAACTCTAATCAGATCATTTAAAGATTATTACGGAGTGTTGTCTCTGATGCTCTCAAAGACAATAATTTTTGCTGATTAGGGTTAAATGCTCAGCTTAGTGATTTGGGTTAAGCACTTATTTTGAATGGTTACCTTTCATATAAGGTTAGGGACACTGCATTTTAGTTATCAGGGTTAAGCTCTCAATTTAGTGATTAGGGTCACGCACTTATTTGAAACAGTTAGCATTCCAGAAAAGTGTACATGTATGACATCTGCAGACTGCCTACAAATATTGCTGATTTTATAAACAGTATTTAAGTCTAAGTACCCATTTTAAAATGGTCATCTTTCAATAACTGTGAGTTAGCATTAGTCTGTGTTCTGCAGTCTGCAATTGTCAGGCACCACATTCCAGGAAAGGGATAGGCATGCCTTATAGTGATTGGAGTAATCACGTATTTCCGCTATTTGGCCCAAAACTACTGTTGTCTTGGTTATTGGGTGCAGGATAGTGGTTCATGGTTAGTTGAAGGAAGGCATTCTTCCACAAAGCTGTGGTGCTGCATTGGTGGGGAAGTGGAATACAGGCAAGGGTTTATCAACAGAGTTGATGTAATAATAATGGTAAATTGACCATAGAATTTCAAAAGCTGCTCTTTCAAGCATTAGCCCTTTGTCTGTCATTAACATATGGGACTACCTTTTCCAATGAAAAAACGTGACATTCGTTAATGATTCCTTTGGCAATATAACTTGTTTAACACAAGTATCATAAAAGTATCATAAATATTTGTCTCTCTGCATGGTTTTCAATTACACAGACCAGTATACAACTACTGGAAAGTAACTACAGTACCGCCTGGAAGTATTGACCCCTAGGGACGAGGCAATACCTCGTCTTTGCCGCAGGTAGTGGACGCGCGGCACTGAGGTATGCAAATTTTTTTCCCTCGGTAAAACCGAGGTGCACTTTACCGCGGGAAATTTGCCGTGGGAGAAAAGACGAGGCTTGCCGCGGGAAAGAACGTTGATCTGCTGCTCTTGTATAATAAGCGGAAGACTGTCAAATGTTATATCTCATGGTGTGAAGAATCGATTCTTAATGCAAGAAATTGTAATCAACATGAGAAAGTGTGCCATTTACGTAAGGACTCAAATTTTATAATCTTTACGTAATGTAAAACTGAAGACTTCTTTAAAGATACAGTGTAAGCGACAGCTTGATTATCCAGCCAATGCAACACTCATTGTTCTCCAGGTTGTAATACTGTATGTGTGCGTGAGAAATTATTTGTTTGGTTTTGAAAAAGGTTCAATTGTATCTCTTTTCATCTAAGCCTGACTTAATTTTATTTGGAGACCTGAAATTCAAACTTGTGCGATTGTCTTCGTTTTATCATCGCCATTTTGGTTAAAAGCAGGTATTCCTTCCACATACATTATTGTTAAACTTGTCAAATTTCAATTTTAATCGCCACATTCTTCCGAGGCATCGGAGCCTTTGTCGATACTATTTTGAGAACAAACGTACCGACGAATAATTTAAGAATGTTTTTTTTTTTCATCGCTTTTCATCTGCAATAAATTGTTATATCATAGCAATTGCAGCAAAATACATTTTCGCGTTGTTTTATCAGTCGTGCAATAGTCTATACTTGACTTCCATAAATATTTTTTAATTGCAGCATGTTGATTACGCATGGAAAACAAATTTAAGAATAGACTGTAGTTACTGGAGAAAAGAAGTCTCTTACTTATCTGAACGCTCATCGTTTGCATACGAATTTTAACAAATGCAAAACCAGCAAGCGAAACAAACTTTAGAATGTTCGAAGCATCTTTGCTCCAGTGCTCACGTTGCGCTTTCACGTGCAACTCTTTTCGCAGCGGGCATCCACTCGTGATAAATTTGCATAACCACGCCGATATGCACCAATGATTACCCAGAGTACGAAAACAATCTTTTCAGTTTAGATCAAATAATTTTCGACTATTTCAGGGGTTTGATATCCTGGGTTCTTTCCTTGGAGTGTTTTTCTTTTTTGTGGTTTGTTACACTAAACAACCTTAGAAAGTAATACTGAAGTAGGAAACCACAAGAAGTCGTAACTTGGTCACGCAAGGTTTTCGAGCCGTTCACCCTGAATATGTAAGCTTTCAGTTTGTAAATATTGTCAAAACCCTCTCCTGTTTGCAGGATATCGAAATACAGTAATAGATGAATAAATGTATGTTCCGTGCGATGAGCTGCAAAAAACAAGCGGACATATTCTCCCATAAACTTAAATGTATAAAATGACGGCGAAGTCCACGCAAGTAGGACAAGCGTCGAACCTTCGAATGAATAGTCCACGATAAGTCTTCGAAATAATCACTGTAATCAAAATACAAATGCATGTCGCAAAGAAGGTTTCAAATGTGGTCAGAATCTAGCTACAGTACGGATATTCGGAGGTGCATGATTAGCGGTTATAACCCTCTTTGCTGTTCGCAATTTTCAGCCGAAACTTGTTCAGTTTCTGTTGTTCGGTGGGATTTCAACATTACAATCTACAATAGCTTATCGAAACACAAAGTCAACGGAAACCCAACTCTACCGCGGAATTTTAATTACCGAGGGTTTACCTCGGTTGACTTTCCCGCGGCAACTTTGGAGCCTAGCTGTAAATTTCCCTCGGCAGAAAAGCGGCCTACCGCGGGAATACCGAGGGAAAGCCGCGACAGGGTGACGCGGCAATGACGCGGTAAAGGGGTCAATACTTCCAGGCGGTACTGTAAATTACCATAACGTAACAATCATTATTTTTACAGTTACATTGTACAATATTAGTAAAGTGCAATTTATCTTGAAAGGAAATTACTCGTTTTTCAAATGGCCTGTTTACACGCTGATACAACAACGTATTTTACCCTCCATGAAAAATTTACTTCCTTCAGTACCAAGAAGTTGACCTTGATTTAAGTCATCCTTCCGCCAAAACGTGGGAGGTGGTCCATGTCAGGAAGGAAAAGCCACTTAAAATACCACCTTTGTTAATCTTATGAGGTACTAGCTTTCAAATGCTAAGAAAACTGGGAAACTGGCGGACCTCATTGGCACAGCCTGGTATTCTGTGACGATGATTCTTTATTAATCGATAAATTGATAGCCTAGACAGTTGGCCACCCTACTTGCCAATGTTGGGAGAGGGCTCCCACACATTTTCTTGGAGCACAGCCTTGAACTGGTTTGAAACCAGAGGAAAAAAATTGAACTACAACATGTACATGAAATCTAGACAATCCATAAAAATTCATTAATAATCTATGTTCAATCAACTGAGTAAAATACTGAATTGTCTATGCTTGTATGGTGAATGTGACAGGTTACTCTACACTTCTAATTAAGCTTACTTGTATGTAAGAAAAGGTGCAAACACTTCTTTTGGAGCAAACTCCTCAATTTCTTTGGTTGGTCTACCCTGTCCATCTGGGTACGGGTTTACCTAAAAACAATCAAGAACAAAACCCCCAAATAAATGAAACAAAGCCAAAGTCTGAGAGAGCAGTGGTGGCTCTCAAGATAGGTACAATCGTACATGCAACAGAAACAATGAACGCCAATCCTCAACATAATTGAGATGTGCCCGGCCTTTTAAAGTACAACAAACAAATGAACATTCCAGCTAAGGTCCTGTTAAAGAAACAAAATTATTGACAAAATAAAAAGTCAAAACTATGAGCATATTCATTATTACCTGGTGCAACTCAGAAGTCAAACAATACGGTGGTTTGTCCCCAGGTGGTGAAATGTCAAGTTTTAGTGTACCTGTAGGATGGAAAACTGATGATTAGGGGAAACTAGGCTGCATGGATGAAAAAGTCGGTGATAAGCCATCCCTGAATTGTTTTAAAACAGTATAACATATCACTAACACGATCAGATACTACCAGTCAGCTATTCCTTTTTCCCATCCAGGGACCTCTTATATCTCAATTTGCACAAATATTTTATTTTTAATAGGGGAACCTTGTTTCAGGTGGACAGGGCTTCATCTGCAGAGATATGTGCTGTTCTTCTCAACTGTGTTCAACAATTCAGTCGCAAAGTGGAAGTTGGGTGCATGAGAAACATCCAGGAGCTTTAGGGAATGGTGCTACGTTCTAGAGTATGGTTTCTGTGTTAGGTGATTTTAAGTATTGGTCTGACGGCATGTTCATCATCTTCGTCATTGTTAATAGAAAGCTGTGGTTCTATTTGAAGGGTTTGTTCTTGGTGGAACCACTTGACATGAGAAGAACAATGGCAATAACAATTCCCTTGAGAATCTCTCATTACAATTTGAGATCCAATGACTCTAATGGTACTTATAAGGGACTTTGGGTTGTATGTAGTGGAATAATTGTTTCTGTGTTTCTGCTGAAGTAGTACGAGGTCTCCACATTATAAGTCTCTGGTTGTTGCTTTCCTTTTTGAGGTCTGTGTATTCCTTTGCATGCTGTTTGGCCTTGTGGTCTGACTCTCTAACCTTACTGTCATCCCCTAATCTTGCTGTTTCAATGCTTAGCAATTTGGTGCACAGTTCTGAGCATTGTAGGGAAAGTTTTTTGCCAATCTGTGTTTGTTGCAGTGGCAGTTAGGATGTGCTCTGAGATGCCTTGGTTGAAGTGTTTAGCCAATCCATTTACTTGAGGCCAATATTCAATCATTGTCTTCAATTCCACACCCAATGATTTTCAAGTGGAAAAGAATTCATGTGACGAGAAGAGAGATGCATTACCTGATTTGACTCGTTATTGGTACATGTAACCACCAGTAACAAAGACTGTATTGAGCCAGGTTAGGATGTTAGTAAATGTAACTGAGGGCCATCTTGAATGATAATGGAGTTAGGATGATCACTGATTCAATGGGAGTCAGGATGGCTTAGTGGTTATCAACAGTGCCTTCCACC
The DNA here is from genome assembly GCF_036669925.1 of Montipora capricornis. NCBI lineage: Eukaryota > Metazoa > Cnidaria > Anthozoa > Scleractinia > Acroporidae > Montipora > Montipora capricornis. Next base: position 36,043,962 of record NC_090893.1, read on the forward strand.
TCTGCGACCCGGGTTCAACTCTCGGCCCCGAGATCGTATGTGGCTTGAGTTTCAGTCGATCTCAACGTGACTCCGAGGGTTTTTCTCCGGGTACTCCGGTTTTCCTCCCTCAGCAAAATCGACTCACAGCCTATACCATCAGGCTGTGCTGCTGTGCTCCTAGGTCATCCATGGGTCGTGTTCAGGAGCCGAGCGCCTAGCCGGCAGCACAGCTCCTTCGGTCCGATCTCGTTGAGCCGCGCCCATAGCAATTCAGTCTCCGACTGCGAGAAAGGGCGATTAGCAGGTCACGTATTATTATTTATTTATTACCTGTGGGAAATGGTCCACATACATCAATAATAGCCAGGTGTGTCCACGTTTCTCAGGAAAGCTCTGAGGGAGAAACTGGTTCTGGGTCTTTCAGATCTGCAGGTGATCTGATGAGGGTGACAGGATTTGACGTTTCTTCAATTGGAGTGTCCATGTGGGGTAACTTAATTAAAGCAAACACCGTGTTTGCACTTCATCATTCCTGTACATGATTTTCATGGGCCAAGGCGGATGGCCTTTGATCTGATCTTGGTTGAAAGTATCATTTGTGTTTTCCGAAAAGCAAGATGTTTTTATCTGTGATGAACAATTCCTCAGCAAATTGGCTTGTACGATAATGGGAGTTTATTGAGCTGACTTTCCTTTTAAGTGGTTTTTAATTAGTGTCTATTCATCCTCTATTGATGTCCTGTGGACTTGTTCTCATTGTCATGGCTTGTGGTGTTAACTGCTCAGCAAGGTACTACTTCTGTGTCGCTCTGTGGTGTCTTTGAGGGTATACATGATAATGGGTCAGCAAAGTTGTGTTCTCCTGGGTGATACACTACTTCGAAGTCATACTCTTGTAGTCAAAGTACCCATTTCTCGATTCTGGTGGGAATGGCTTTGCCTTGGAAACTGACTGTTGGCTTAAAGATGTGTTCTAGTGGGTGACGGTCAATTTCCAGCTCAAAATGTCTTTTGTAGCTATACATGGAAATGTTCATATCCAAATATGATTGTGAGGGATTCTTTCTCGATTTGGGAGTATTTCATCTGCACTTCCACTGAAAAACAACTGCCATTGGCGATTGGACAGTATGCAGAATCCAATTGTTGTAGCAATAGTCCTGCATCTACCATGAGTTGTGTGGGAGCTGTGAGGCTGTAGTGTGCAAACACCTGTGGACTTGCTAGGGCTTGTTTGAGCTTTGAGAAGTTTCCTTCTTGTTTGTTTCCCCACGGCAAAGTACTGGTGTTTTTGATTAATTTGCAAAGGGGGAAGGTGACTCTGCTGTAATCTGGTACTGTAGAATTCCGAAAGTGAAGGCGCCCGTTACTTTCGGATTTTACAGGCAAAAGGGGCCGCTTCTTTTGGGTAGCTGTTACTTTCGGGGAGCCGTTATTTTCGGATAGGTAAAAAAAGATCGTAACTCGAAGTGGTGTTAGACAAAGAGGACAGATATGAAATTTAAGCCATTCTACTTATGCATATTCCCACAATGTAATATAACCAGATGAACAAACAGTAAACAAAACAGACTACATTTACCTTAATCAGTACACTATATGTGCACGATCACTAACATTAAACAGTACAGTATAATTATTTTGACTCTTCACTGACAAATTAATTTCAATACAGTATTACAGCGTTTGTACGTTTCACTCACTGATTAAATCATGCACAAACGATTCTTTAAGAGTTCTTCAGTCAAGCTGTTCCATCAGTATTATGATTGAGCGCAAACAGTTTCTCTTTGAGTGAGTTCTTTAATTCTGGTAAGGCTTGTTTAATAAAAACTTCATAAAGGCAAGGAATCTCGAGGCCTCCTCCTTGGACCCAAGTACCCTCTGGCGCACTTCTGGATTGTCCAGTGATCTCTGCACTGACAGTAATATTGCCGTCAGCTAAAGGCTGAAAGAGAACTTCACCTAAAGTGTCGGGAACATGTCCAACTGTCTGCTCTGCTGCATGCGTGCTGTTTTCCCCCATCTTAACAATAATGACGTGTGATGAATGAGTATTTTGTAGCTCAGGATAGCAATCACATGTCGAATTAATGTCTGGATCGGCTTTATATACATGATCTCCTTTTATCCATGATTTGATAGTACAGAAGAGCTTAAATGCAGAAGCCATATAAACCAACTGGTTGTTAAGTTCCAGATACATGCAGCACAACAGTTCTGGTCTTGGACCGAATGATCAAAGGTCAGCTTTACAGCACGTGATTATGTTACTTTGTCATTGTGAGTGTGTGTGTGACAAGTACACAATAGTCACTTGCCATGCAACTGACCTTTCATCCGAGCTTTTGTACTAAGTTGAACACAAATCCACAACGTGGACAACCAAATCAACAACTTTTTAAGAGAAAACAGTGGACCCGTGAGCAAAATTCAAAAACTAGGCGAAAGCAGGGGAGAGTTTAAGGCATGGTACAGTCGAGCACCTATAATCCTTGGATTGCACAAAAGCTTAGGCTACGGAGCGATCCAAAAAAAGTCCAGAAAGCCAGGCGCTGGAAGACAGGCTTCTTATCCTGAAATGGAGAAGCAGGTCTATGAAGAGTTCAAAGAATTACGACGTAAAGGTATCAAAGTCAAGCAGGCAGACAGATGTTGCCCAGAGCCATCCAGAGACCCTGTGTGTTAACATTCAGCAATTTCACAGGTATATTCGCAGAATGGCAAATTAAGGTGAAACAGGATCTACCTCAACACGGCATTGTTGGTCCTTGGAATTTGAGTGACATTGCCAACATGGACCAACACTAAAGGGGCCACCTATGAAAAAAAAAGGAGAAAAAACTGTGTGGACCCGGTCCACTGGAAGTGGCCATGAAAAACGGCAGTGTACTGTGTAGCTGACGGTATTTGCAGATGGATTACAACACATAAAACCCCTTCTGATATTCAAGGGCTCAGGAAATTAAAGTGAATCCCTGACAAAGAAGTGAAACAATAAGACCCATGCATTGCCGTAAAATTTCAAGAGAACGCCTGGTGCGGTGAAGAAATGATGATCTACTGGGTAAGGCATTTGTGGAATTCACAGAGTACCTTCTTCCGCGACAACGCAATGACGACATAAACCTTTGCGGCCTTAAGAACTGCACAATTGGCCATTCAGGCGACATGGAGCACATTTGGTTTCACGATGATGAATAAATGAAACTGTCCCTGAAGACTACCAGATGTTTGTAGTACAGTGCGGACGAAGATACTTCTAGTATCCCAAAGATGTTAAAGTTTCATTAAGTTTCAAACTCGCTCATTGTTTGTTGAGAAAATTTCACTTCTGATTTTATGCACGTGCTCCAAGATAATCTGAGAACGATAATCACGGTTTCGTTGTTCGAGAGATTATTAATTGTAATTCTCTCAATCCAGTTAAATATGTTATGTTAAATACAATACTCTTTAAGTTTGCTTTGAAAGCCGACGGAAAGTAATGCTTGAAATGAACATTAAACACAACAGTGTTTTGTTACTGTTTTGGGATAGTTTTTCAAAATGCTGTTACTGTAGCCGTTACTTTTTTTTTCTTTGGGGGGGGGGTACTTTCGAAATTCTATGGTATGTATCTGAAACAGTAATTTGTCAGCCCAGGGAATACTTCTGCAGTGCATTTTGGTCAGGAGGCATTGGCAACGGCTTCAACCTTTTGGTTGATATTAATTTCTAGCATTCCAAAGAAACATTTAGGAAGACTCATTGTTATTCTGTGGTCTCTGAGAGTTTCTAGAAGCTTGAGATGTTCTGGATCATAACCAGATACTGTGAGAAAGACATGTATTTTCACAATTTGGCACATGTCTGATGTTTTGATTGATGACTTTGTGAAATTATTCACCTGGCCCCAATAGTTCGAAGGGTGGAGAGCACTATATACTGGATAGATCACTATCCTGTCCGTTGAATAGTGCTTTATCCGGTGAATAGTGTTATCCACCTTTCGAACAAACAAAGACTGATGGTTCCATCATCTGGTGTTTGGGAAGCTTGTAAATAACTTTGAAACAAATCCACCTCTGAGAGGATTGCAGCTCCTTCCATTTTCTGTAAAATGTCATCCACTGTGGGTATTTGCACTTGGCGTGATATGGGATGCACACATGGAGCATCTCCTCCCTTATTTGGCCAAACACAATTATTTTTACTTTTTTCTTACTTTTACTTAAAAACAAACCATAATTATACAAACAAGACCATCTTGGCCCGCAGTTAGCATTGCTATTCTAGGCAAGCCACTCACACTGCAACATAATTACTGGCTCTCACAAGTTTTTGAATGAAATGACATAAATCAGCCAGCCTTATTCATCAGAACATATTGAACAAGTCCTTGAAGAAGCGAAGATTGAAGGGAACCCTTAAAAAATATTTATGAAAGTCAAGTAGACTACTGCACGACTGATATTCGCGTTGTTTTATCAGTCGTGTACTAGTCTACTTGACTTTCATAAATATTTTTCAAGCATTAGTTAAAATAACATGGCGACAAAAACGCCGGGGAAAATATTCCAGGACGGCAAAAGAATGGCACATTTATTTCCGAATCACCATGAAACGTTAAAGAGAAATGAGCGGGAGGATGGAAAAGCTCAGCTGGAAAAGGTAGTTGATGGAGTAGTGGCTGAAAGTTTGGAAAACTCGAAGACGAAAATCTCTGCGTAAATTTAATGGCGCTGTTTTTTTTTTAATGTTTTTATTACCCTACGAACTTCAAAATGAATGCATGTTTTTGAAGTTCCTTTCCTTTACTTTCGTGAAAATATCTAGCAGTATTTTAGTCCTCGTCCACTTGAATAGAACAGACCTGCGTGGAAACAACCAGCAATTAAATTTTACAAAAACCACACTCCAGCAGATGAACATGACGGCAATGAAGAGATATTATACAAAACACTAACCAAATGAAGATGACGCCAGCGTAAAACGTCGTTGCTATGCTCAAGAAAGTTTTTTTTTTTTTCGCTAAAAACCTTTCACCCCTTCAACAATCAATCCTCTCTTTGGTTCCAGTCCTTCCCTGACAGGTCACGCAAAAGCGTGACAAACGAAATTTTCCAAGAGCTTTACAAAATCACATCGATTTTACTTGTTTTGATCATTGGTGAGCCCTATTTTTTTAAACACGAATCACTTACTTTACTTACTATCTACAAAACATGATGACATGAAAAAATTCCCACTGTAAGAAGTTATCTTTTTTTAACATTTTCTTTCCTTGTGTCATCGAATTCCGATAGTGGTTGCAACGGATAGAGCATACGAAAATGCTCTTCCAGGATGAACTCTACTTTTTACGACATCCCTAGCGGCATGCAATTATCTAAAAATCCCACTCCTAAAAACCTATGCACGGAAACCTTCATTCTAACAGTTTATTTTCATGATTTTCGATGGATGAGCAGATGAGGCTACATCTCACAATTATGACCGATTTCTTGAAATTAAGGCAGTTTTCCACTGCCATTTTCTCCGAAACAAAGTCGGTGACTCTAGGTGAGAAATGAAGAAAATCTCACCGTAGGAAGATTTTGTCGCGAACTTCCTTAAAACAGCCTCACTTTATTTCAAAGATTTTTTCTCACTGACTAATATACTTTAACTTAAAACTATTTATTTACGTTGTACTGAATGGTTTATCTAGCTTGCCACAGTACCACTTCCTTTCCTTTCCTTTCTGTCACAGATACTCATCAATTGCTATTATACACTTCTTCCCCTGCTACGTTAGGAGCCACCAATTCAAATAAAAGTTAATGACCAACATTGTTTCTTCCATAATGTAATACAAGCAGCACCTATGCCACACAAGCTGGTAGCTAGAAAACCTGCGGAATCCTCCCTCGTTCTCAGGATAATAAAAGCACGACTGTTCCTTGTCTATTCGCTTTAAATGCAACTGAATTCTGGGCAACAACAGATTTCTACTTCTTTTCACGTAACTACCATAGGAAAAAATTACACAAATTCGCAAATTTAAGATCACTTGCTTGAGGCAATACATTGTAACATATTAATGATAGTGACCACTTGTTTTCGGGGTAAAGAAAGCTTGTCAAGCAAGTGGATGTTCAAGTTGATTGTGAAGAAAAGGCGTTTTGTGAACAACCGCACCCGATTATTCATAACTAGACGCTCCCTGAGCGTAAACTGGGTTGCCTGTGGTACTTGTTTTAAAAAAAAAAACAGAGGGCACTGAGTTGGGTTGAATTGAAGATGTGGCAAATGGATTTTCCCAGGAATAATGCTGGCTCGGCCAATCCAAAAATAACAAAGAAAAAAGCCTCGATCTTGGGGACTCAACCCTGATACTGCTAACAGACACTTTAGATAACTGCTTGCTTGTGCCAATCACCAAGAACTCTTGTCATCATTCAACATCAACTTATCATTAATCATCCATGAACAAACATCAGCAATGCAGTTCTCCATAGCATCTAGCACCTCAGCTTCACTTGTACTCTTTAACAAAGGAAATGACAAGTATAAATGAAGCCCACGCCTGAAGAATTCAAGATCGGGTTATCTGTCCAAAGTTACAGCGTTATACCGAAGCATTCAAGAGTTGCAACAAGACAAAGGAAATGTTGAAAAAGTGTCTGAGAAAATGTCCGCGCTTGAAGAGGCATTTGATTGCTTTCAAATTTTTTCACTTTTATTACGTGGCGACCTTAAACAAACATCACAAAGAAAGGGAAGAAGAGGCCCTGTCGTAATAGGGCAGAATTTGATTCGATTGTTAAACAATGAATTGACAGTGCATTTAGAGCACCCGAAATGGTGAGCATTGCACCTGAAGATTCCATCAGTATAGTCGGTTCACTTCTAAGTCGCACTAGTTCAAATGTATCTTTGACAGCACTGTAAACCAAACAAGCAATGGCTCATTTGAAGATGGAGCAATTGAAGAAAAACAGAAACTGTTAGGACAAGAGCAATAAATGAAGTTAGAAAGACAAACTCTGGACACTCAATTCAAGATAGATCAAGCTAACCTTCAAATCCAATTGTTAGAAAGCCAACAGAACCCTGTTTTAGACCAGCCATGATTTGTCCCCGACAATTTCAGTCCATGTGCAAAAGAATCAAATGTTGTATAACACCCCGAAGTATTTGAAGAACAGGATGAATGGAGACCACGCCCACTCCACCCAAAACCATCAGCGTTGAATCCCTACGCAAAAGAATTTAAGTTGCATGGCGAACCACACGTAAACCTTGAAAAGGGTCATTCCCTGCCTACTGATGAATTGGACAACATGGCTCTAACAATAAAGCAAGACTTTGCATTACCCAAACCACGGTTGCAAACATTTGATGGCAACCCTCTAGAGTATTGGAACTTTATGAAATCCTTTGAAGCTAGTATCGAAAGTAATGCAGCGAGTGAAGATGAGAAGTTGATGTATCTCCTGTAACACAGGTAGGGCGAAGGGAACTAGACTATCAAGTGCTGTGTAGTCATGCATACATCTCTCGGTTTCTAAAATGCGAAGAAACTATTAGAAGAACGATTCGGACTGCCATTTACTATCGCATCAAACTATGTGTCCAAGTTGACTGAAGGACCTCCATTGAAACCTACAGATCTTGCTGTACTGTAAGCTTTCGCAGACCAGTTGAAAACATGAAAACTTATGTTATCGTCAATCGGCTATTTGGAAGAAATTAATGGTACAGATAACTTGAGAATTGTACTGAGACTGCCATTTCACCTCTGAACAAAGTTTGTACAAGTCGCCAATAGCATCCAGTAATCTGGTCAGAGAGCTAATATCAGTCATATAGCCGAGTTCGTCAAAGTTAAGGCCAGAGCTACAAATAGCCTTGTGGTTCGCAGTGTTGTCAATGTCACACATGATACAGTAGAAAATTCAAGACGTGGACGAAGTTCAAAGACACATACTTCGTCGTTTCAGTGTGTTACAACTTTAAGTAAAAAAGTAAAGTAAAGTGGTGCATTTATATAGCGCCTTTATCACAAACGTCTCAAAGGCGCTTTACAATGATCAATTTACCTCCAGCGGACTGGAAGCATATACAGGCGCAAATGGCAGCCGCTTCTAAGCAGTCCATGCATGCTGGTACTCATTTTACCGACCTCGGAAGGATGGAAAGCTGAGTGAACTTTAGCGGGAAAAAAGGTCACCAAATATTCCACTCTCGGCAGAACCGGGAATGGAACCCGGGACCTTAGGGTTGGAAGGCAAAGATCTTAACACTGCGCCAACCCCTCCGCTCTAAGTACCCATGCGACCAACCATAAAGAAAGTGCTCAAAGGCAAATAGTATGCCCCGCATGCGACGAACCTCATTCTTTAATGAGATGCCACATCTTCAAAACAAAACCATTCGAGGAGCAACAGCAACAGCCCACCTATGTCACATCTGTCTTTAATATGGGCACATCGGTGTTGGATGCTAAGCCAAAGGTTCCCGCCAAGTTCAAGGGTACACCCGAAAGCACCGCACACTGCTTCATGCTCCAGACAAACGACAGCCTTTGAATTAGGGAGAGGCTGCTACATTTCCCACTGGTTCCTGGTGGACAAAGCCACAGTACCTCTGGCGGTGAAGGGAAAATGTGCTTAAGAATTATTCTAGTCAAAGCCATGATTCTGGGAAGACCATGAAGACCTACGCCCTTCTAGACAATGGCTCTAACGTCTCCTTGTGCGATAACGATCTGGTAATGGAGCTTGGAGCGTGAGGAAATTTGAAAACCTTCTACTAAAGGTACATTGTCCAGCTAAGAACAGTATTATGTTATGATGAAGAACAACATTTATTCCAATAACAGAAATTCAGAATGCTAATGGTGTAGTGATGCTTCTGTTTTTACAAGACACCCGAAATTGTTTTAGAGATGGAATCTGTTTTGGCCAAATGTGTTGAAGAAAACTTGATAAAAGAATTAAACGATTCTCACACACTTTTTATTCGACTGACACCTGGCAGCTGTCATGACTGGACATCACAATGGACTTAAGGGTAAAGTTGAAGCAAGCAGTTAAACGGCAGCGACGCCTCTTGAAGTGCCACGAGTTTTGTGAGCTCCGACTTTTTACCTTCGGGTGGAAAGTTTGCTTATCATGTGGCCTCCAAATGTACTCTACGTACATGTACCTGTTGTACTGGTTCTTAACCTCCTTATCAGATTTTCTTATTGTTGGAGCGTTCTTGGACGTCATTTTCACCCGATATTCTCAAATCTGTCATCAAGTCCAAGCCGCCATCTTGGATCTGTAACCGAAGCTGCCTCAAGACCATCTACAACAGCAAGTACAATATAGTAGCTCTGAGCTTAAATCCATCAGAGCTTCTCAGCCCAAGTCCCGTCTACCTGTGGAACTTTGGACAACATTAGGAGATCTTGGAATAAGAAAACGCTATAGATCGAAGAGAGCGGGCCGAGCAAAGATACGTGAGTTCCCTGGGGGTGATACCACAGGCACTACCCCTACAGTTCTCCAGAGCTCGTCATGCCGTAAGTCAAGTTTCCCCTCCATGCTCTCAAGCAACATGAGATCCCTGCCTTCAAAGATAACCGAATTGCAGACCGTTGTCAAGGCAGTTAAGGCAGGAATTGTTTATGTTACAGAAACTTGGCTAAATGACCTGCCTCCTGACTCTTCGGTGGAAATCCCACAGTTCCTCTGCTTCAGAAATGATAGATCTGGAAGACCGGGCGGTGGTGTGTGTGATTATGTTGACTCAACTTTTCCCTGCCTGAGATTAATCGTGCACGAAGATCAAGACATTGAGTCACTATGGATTAATATAAGACCATTCCAGCTGCCTCGTTATGTGTCAGCCATTTTGTTAGGAGTTATTTACCACTCAACATCTTGTGCTGCGGATGACAATGTGGCTCTTATTGACCACATACAAAAGGTGTCTGAAGCATTCCTCCTTAAACATCCTGATGGCTTAATTGTTATCAATGACGATTTCAATCCTACTACAACAGGCATATCTGAACGATCAATCAAGCTCAGAACTGGGCTCAGTCAAATTATGAAGGTTTTGACAAGGGATACTAGAACTTTAGATTGGTGCCTCACCAACAAACCCAAGCTTTTCTGCGACCCCAAGCAGTTACCAAAGATTGGTAGGAGCAATCATTACACTGTTCTTATCAAGCCGTGTGAGTCTCTCCCCGGCCACAACCACTCAAAGAAAGATTTTTGGTCTCGTGACCTGCGTACTAGTAGCCTTCACGCTTTCAGAAGATGGATAACCTATTTCGACTGGAGCCCAGTGCTTAACTTGTCCAGAGTGTCCAAAAAATTCGATCTTTTCAGTCAAACCCTGTTAAACGCCATTCATTCATACCTTCCCCTGCAGTGGGTCAAGGTGTGCTCGTCCGACAAGCCCTGGGTCTCAAATAAGCTTAGACGGTTTATTACGCAGAGGCAAAAAGCGCTGAAATCCCTTGGCAAGGATTCTCCCCTGTACAAGGAACTGCGTAACAAGACCCAAGTGGAACGTCGCACTTCCAAAAGAACGTACTCCGAGAACCAGGTGTCTAACCTAAAGGACAGTAATTCCACCAGATGGTGTCGTGAGATTAAAGACCTGGGTGGGCTGCATGGCAATAGCCCTGACTGGTGGCAGCAGATGCTTAGGAATTGAGTTCCCTTCCACTGACTCCCTGTGTGAAAAGTTCAGCAACTTCCTCTTCGATCTGACATCCCACTTCTCGCCACTCCAGCCCCTGGACGATGTCGCCACCATTCCTGTCCCTGAGGAGTTCCTAGTGTCAACTCACCAAGCCTTCTGTGCACTGAGATCTATAAAAGTAAACAAGTCACCTGGCCCTGACAAGGTACCTATCCGCATATGGAAAGAGTTCTCTTTCGAACTTGCCCCAGTGGTGCGTGACCTCTACAACACCTCCTTGGTCGAGGGAGTTGTTCCCTGTGCGTGGAAGCAGTCCATCGTCATACCTGTTCCCAGGGTCAACCCCCCAAAAGTGCTGGAAGAGGACTTGAGACCTATATCCTTGACTGCGCTCCTTGCTAAAATAATGGAGGGCTTTACCCAGGATTCCTTAGTGAGGCAGTTGCTAGGTCAGTTAGATATCAAGCAGTTCTGCGAAAAATGCGCTTGTGTACCTTTTCCATTCCATACTGCAATTTTTGGACAGGGGTAACACCTCTATTCGGATTTGCTAATTTTTCCAAGGGCTTTGACCTGGTGGATCACAATGTGCTTTTGAAAGAGTTGCACGTTCTCAATGTACACCCGTCCATTATTAGATGGATAGGTGCCTTCTTGTCTGAGAGATCTCAAAGAGTAAGGCTAGGGAAATCATTATCATCACCTGTATCCCTTCACGGAAGAATTTCCCAGGGTACAAAACTAGCCCCCTGGTTGTTTGCCATTTTAGTTAACCATCTAGTTGCCACCTGGCCGTGTAGACTAAAGTATGTAGATGATACTACTGTCTTTGAGGCAAATTCCGAGATGTAGCCCGAGCTACCTCCCACTTATTGCAAACGCTATTTCTTGCTTTTTTCTCTCTCAGAGGAATGCGCCTTAACTCTAAAAAATGTAAGGTTATGGATATTAATTTCCTCCAATACCAGCCTGGTCCCCCGGCCCCTATTACCATCAAGGGCTGCCCTGTCCATCAGGTGCAGACGTACAAGATCCTTGGAGTCCATGTTTCTCACCATCTATCGTGGAATGTGCATGTAGAGCACATAGTCAGCAAAGCCTGTAAACGCCTTTATGCCCGGACCTAGTTTCCATTTACTGTGCCCTCATCCGTTCAGTGCTTGAATACGCTGCGCCTGTATGGGCTGCACTCCCCCTCTATCTTGACAACCAGATTGAGTCTGTGCAGTGTAAAGCCCTCCGCATAATGTTCCCAGTCATCGACTATAACAGTGCCTTGTATCAATCTGGGCTTAAAACGCTGAATGAGAGACGTAAGGAAATATGTACGAATTTTATATCTTATGTATCAGGTAATGGTCTGGAGCCAATATGCTCCTTACTCCCAGCTACTGTAAAGCAACCCCATGGCTACAGGCTACCGTCTACGGTCTGGGAGTACTCCCCAGTCCCGCCCCAGGGCGAAAACTGACCGTCTAAGGAACTTTATTACTCACAGATATGCGTAGAGACTTTGGAACCAATGTCTATGTTAGCCATTAGTGTGAATAATTTATATGTATTGTAATTTTTATGTTGTATATGTATTGTACCCAGGCTGACACCACTGTAATCCAGCTTTTGTGCTGCAAGCGTGGTAAATAAACACTATCTATCTATCTATCTATCTATCTATCTTTATTCAAGTTCACTGTGTTGCGCACAGGCTTAATCTTGCTGCCTCAAATGCAAGTAAGGACATTGAATATCTTGAACGGTATAAAGCGCAGATAAACAGCATCTATAAATTCTATTCCAACTGAAGTGTGCGATATGATAAACTGAAGGAAATTAAGCAGCTCATGCATGGCAAAGTTAAACAGGTGGTGGAACCTTCATCAGTTAGATGGCTGTCTGTAGAGGCATGTGTCAAGATGATATTTGAGTACTTTGACTCACTAGTTATGTTCTTTGGTCAACGAAAAGAGTTCTAATGCTACAGCTGTTGGAATTTGGCAGTTCATATCACAGCCTCGGCATAGGTCCTCTAGCCACAGCTTTGCTGATTGATGTTCTAACTGTTATTGGAACACTTAATCTTCTGTTTCAGAAGGAGATCGCCAACATGTCTGCCATTAAACACAGTGTCACTTCAACTGTTGAGACAATTCAAGGAATGGTTGATGGACCTCCCCCAGTAAACACAGTGCTGGCAGACCTAGGTGATGTTCCAGGCACAGGGAAGAATAGCTACAAGGGAGTGGAAATTGCTGACAATAACAGCCTCACAACCAGGTTCAACTCAATAAGAAGGAGACACCTGAACCAGATTATCAACAACCTACATGAAAGGTTTCCAGAAGATGACTTAGAGCTACTGGAGTGTTCTGACATTATCTTGAACCCTAGAAGACTGCCCACTGATTTAAGGGAGTTAAGAAACCATGGCATCCAGCAACTCAACAAACTCTGTCATCACTTCGAAACTGTTCTTGACTCAGGTGTAAAAACCAATTTCTTCAGCAACTAGCTTTGATCAGTCTTGTAATCCCAGTATCAAGTGCTCCTTGTGAGCGAGGTTTTCCTGTCCAAAATTCAGTTAAAACCAAGCTGGGAAACAGAATTAATCCCGAGCAGCTGAATAGAATGAGGATGGTAAGACTAGTTAGCATTTAGCGTCATGAAAACTAGCCAAAAGTAAAAAGTTTTGAAGTTAATAAATTGTTTCCTGAATCTCGCACCCTGTTTTGAAAGGCTAAAGGGGCTACATCCAGACCAAATTTCAACTTATTTTTAGTAATAGTCAAGTTTTTTTAGTTAGCAGAATTTTCTAATGTTGCTTAATGTTTCTGAGTGAGTTTATGAATCAGTGAGAAATACCTCAAGTACTTTGTTCCGTTTTTTAATAAGAAAACATAACAGAAACTGATTGAATAAAAGATATGTATATTTATTCTTCATTGCCTATACCATATTACTGCGCAGTGTAATAAACTTAATTACCTGCCAAAAGATTAGATTGTTCTCCAGAATTTAAAACTATACTAACCCCACTTTTTTCTCCTGGACCCTCAACCTTAGGTTGAAGGAGTCCCAAAGGAAAAATTGGAGGGAAAACCCTGAATAAGTTAACTGATGATCCAGTGTCAAGAACAACTTTGATGGGAATGTTGAAGATGTTTACCATTGTTTCTGGTTGTTTGCTTGGCGTGTTAAACAAATAAATGAACTCATCATCACTGTCACATCTTCTCTTCAGTGATGTTATGGACTGCATGGCATTTCTGTTTTGAGTTTTAAAAGCAGCATTTGGTGAAATGGCAGATTTAAGAACATGCTGTGCACTTCAGTCTACTTGCAAGAAAGGAATCTTGTCCTCCATTTAGGGAGATGCTCCTCCACAGAAGATGCATTTTTGAGCTCATTGGCAGGGTGCTTTTCGTGATCCTGTAGTGCATAGCACTGTGCCATTCCCCTGTGGTTTATCCTGGTGTTGCCAATCATTGTCGTTCAACATTGCTTGCGTTTTGCTGTAGTCCAGGATATAGCTTTGAGATCCATGGAGTCACTAAGCGCTTTTCAGCAAAGTCTGGAATCTGAACTGTTGTGAGTTTTCTGAGTTTTGATTCCATTTTCATTGTTTGCAAATTTGCAAAGAATAGCCTTTTCTTTGAGCCTACAGTAAAAACTGTGTATTGCGTCTGTGGGCTCTTGTGATATTTGCCAACAACCTTTTATGTCCATGTCCTGATTTCAAGCTGGTTGAAATGGGCATTTAGACTCGCAATCGCTGCATTGTAATCAGTGCCAGTGTCGGGTAGCCTGTTGAATACACTGTGTGTCATGTTCTCGCCTCGCCAACATATCTGAGAAGAAAGCTCTGGGTATTGTTGGGTAGAACTCACACAAACTGATTACAAGTTTTTCCAAGCATCTGCTCCATTTATGCCACCAAAGACCTAGGCTTTCTCTGTCGCTGAGTGGATCAAATGGGACATAGAGGTGGGCCACTACGAAGGACACTGGAGCTTGCTGCAAATGGATTTACACTCTGTGCCTGACTGGGTTGTGAAGTTGGCGTGCTTGATGAACCAGACCAGGATATGTTTGCTTATGTATCCATACCTGGTGGTTATTGGACGTGTTTCCTATTATTGTTGAGGTTTCCCTGTTGCTACTTTCATATACCTTTAATGTCTTATTGGCGATAATTCAGCACTACAAAATGACACACGAATGACAAAATAACTAAACTAAACTAAAATAAAATAGAGAATGAAATAGAGAATGTAAAATTACTTCATGATAAATTTTGGTCCAAGGTTTTCATACAAACCCCCCATGGTTACAGGAGGAAATACTGAAATCGCTGCACAGACTGAAACTATTAGATAGTGATTTATCTACTGTATAAAGTTATCCAGCCTTTGAACAACTGGGGTTTGATGTACAAATAAAGTGGCATGGATCAAAAGTACAAAATGAGTACTGCAATTTTGGTATCATTACAATTTACCTGGAATGCACTTGAGACGTTTCAATACTGATGAAGGCCGTTTCAGGTCAGCTAAGAATTTGTACAAGTCATCATCTTTCAATTTGTCAGATTCCTGAGGAAAAAAAAGGCAGTTTGAACCTTAACTACTTTATGAGCTACAGCAGCATGCAGCACTTGTTCTCATGAAAATTACATTAGTAAAATAATGGCCTCGTAGTAACAGACAATTCATGTACTACTTGCAGATGCATAAATTATGGGTATTGCGCATACTGATGTGAAATATGCAAGTCAAAAAATAAAAATAGGTAAGCATTTGCGTAAAAGTGTCTACGGCAAAGCCTTATAGCAAGACAAGTAATGAAAGCCCTTTAGCCTAATAAAAGTGTTTCTTGATCGTTGTAAGTGAAATTAATAAAGGCCCACATCCGCCCAAAAGTCATTGCGCACCGTGACTGAATTTCGTGTAACACGAAATTACCTAAATATCTGACATGTTTCCCGCGTGATTTGCCTGAGTGCCTTTAGCCAATCACATCACGTATTTGGACAAGTCGTCATTTGAAAAACAAAAACAAACAACCACAATGACTTTTGGGCGAAGGTGGGCCTTTAAGAATGGTTTGGATAATGCGCACAGTGAAATACATGAAGAAACAAATGTGAATTTTTCAGAAAAAAATAGGACCTGTTAGCAACCATTTTGATAACAATCTCGAGTACCAAACAATTGGTGCGAAATGGCTTTAAGAAGTGGTCTCCATCACCACTAACATCTAGTGGCCTCAAGTTCCAATTGACTAAGTCTGTGTTAATACAGGAAAAGCTGCTTACGTGGTCAGTACAAAATGCAGACTGCAAACCAGGTACAAAATGCACACTGAGGACTAAACAGTTCAATCGATCACATTTCATGTTGTCATCAGGAGCTCTCTGAGCACCTGTTGTCTTGCACTCGATTCTGCAAGGGCATACTCCCAGTTCTTTTTTCTGGAACTAATTAGTTTACAAGGAAGTGACAGATCAACAGTCTTGAAAGTACCTTGAAAGATCGTAAAAGTACTTTGAAAGATCGCAGGATCGTGGTTTACATGAATACTCACTAGAATGCAATGTCGAGAAATGACAAGTGATTGATGATACATGAAGGGTAATGCACCTGACCACCCTTGCAGCTGATCAATATATTTCCCTTTGCTGACAAAATTCAGACCGAAAGCAAAACATTCCTTAATCTTGATACATTCGCAAACTACAGGGTTAAACAAAACGATTTCAAATTGGCCTATGAAGGCAAGATAAAACCGCAAGGAAAATAAACAACTGGTCAGTCACAAAAACCTCTCGGTTAGTATGTTATTGTGAGGGAGTGGCCAATGGGGTGGCCAAAAATTTGACTGCCACCTGAGAAATGCTGAGAAGGATAAATTTCCTTTGAATATCCCGTGGATATTATTAAAAATACGCCACTTAACCCAGTGACTCCTGGGGGTTCCCCATTGAAGAGTAAAAACGTCTGGCGTTAGACAAATACTCTGGCGTTAGACAGAGTAAAATACCAAGTATGGCCGGTTTAGGCCAGCTTGGGGCTGAAAGGGTTTAACATAGCATAGATAATGCAATGATAACAAAGCCAACCATGACTGTCTGTCGCGACTGTGTCATTAGTCACTGCTTGCGCTTTTTTTACTGCCACGTGTATACATAATATTAATACATTAAAACAAATCGATGTTTGAGGTACTTGGGAGGGCCATTTCAGGAGTTCATCTGTGTTACTTCCTTGTAAACTAATTATTTCCAGAAAAAAGGCAAAGACCCAGGAAGATGACCTTTGAAAAGCCATTGCATGACAATAGGTAAGATGAAACTGTTTTAGTTTGCAGTCTGCCTTTTGCAGCTATAGTCTGCAGTCACTAGTCGGTTGTATTGAGTTCAACTTTATCAGAAATTAATAGTCTTTTTTGCAACACAAATTGAACATTGAACACATCTTGAACATGAAACAATATCCACATGATTTGAAGTGAGTTTTGTGTTTAATTTTGATAAGAACCCTTTAAAAAACTTGCTGAAGAAACAATCACTTCTTGGTATGCATCTAGTCTGGATGAAAACGGAGTTGAATTTGGAAATGTTAAATGTTATCCTCCATTGAAGCGTTTGTTTTTCATGGAAAGCAGAACATTATGTAATAGTTATTCTCCATGGTGTGCAGCTTCTATGGTAGTTATTGACTTTGCAGTTTCTTTGCCTTTTTCTTTATAATCATACTGTTGATTTCCAACTATTGAAAGTTATAGACCCATGGGACAAAAATGTTTCACACATTTGCCACGATTTCTCACTCCAAACTCCCGAGCCCAAACACACTTTACAGTTTGGCTGTGCACTAAATAACAGAATTCACACAAGGTTTGATCATGATTTACTTTGTTGACAGCTGCACTATGACTCGGGCTCTGGTTATTGGCGGCATTTGACAGCTATATTATGATGTCCCAATCCTGTGACTTCTTGACATTGACAAACGATGGAGTCATCTTGTCTACTCGGCATTACGGCTCATTTATCGATTAACACTCAGCTATCAATAACTTAACAAACTATTTTACCCTATAGACAAAAATGATGCAGCTTTAGGTTTCAGATAACAAAGAGGCAAAATTCCAGGCAAGTTGCAACGGCAAAAAATATTACAAGTTGCGTAGTGTATGATTCGATGTTTTAAAAAAAGGCACACATTGCGTGCGTGTGGTAGTGCAGTAACTTGACACAGTGCTTTGTTCCATAACTATTAACAGAGCTGTGTTTTGTTTTCCAGGAGATTCCAGTTGTCTTTGCGTAATATGTAGCTTTAAAAGTACATGATATTGTCTTAACATTGTAAATCGTTATAGAGCTGTGGTAGATGTCTTAGGTAAATAGCCCCCTGAGAATACATGTGGCTACTAGTAAAATACTAAACCCATTGGCTTCAAAGGTGACAAGAAGTTCCCTTCAACTTCTATGGTTTAGCGTCCAAGAAAAGAATTTGTGGAGTACCTTCTTCCACTCAGTTTCAGCTATTACTGGTATAATACAACCTTATCAAATTCAAAATTCAGCTCACTTTGTATCCACCATTAGTAGCAAGACTATCCTAGACAACAAAATCATGGTGTCTTTCGACGTAGAGTCGCTGTTTACCAACGTTCCCATCGACACCGCTGAACAAACCCGCGATACAGAAACTAGAGGACGACCCCAGCCTTGCAGATCGCACGACACTAACACTTGCTCAGATCGCTGACCTCCTGAATTTCATATTGAGATCCACATACTTCCAGCCATGGGAGCAGCCATAGGAAGCCTGGTGTCCACTGTTATTGCTAACCTATCCATGGAGAGTTTCGAACAACAGGCAATAACTACTTCAGCCTACAGACCTATGACCTATGACACTTTCACCATCCTGGATCACAGAAATGTTGATAGGCAGTTTCAAGTGAACCGTATGGGCGCCTCACCACCAGCGTGTACAGGAAGCCTACACACACTGATCAGTACTTAGCGTATGACTCCCCCCAACCCGCAATCAGTAAAACGCCTCTATTGTCAAGTGCCTCTATGAGCACGCCAAACGTCTCGTAACACCTGTCTTCTGTTCTTGTCTCTAACGGTTAACCTCTTTCTTACTTGCAGAATTTCACCAAAACCAGGAAACCGAGGAACAGCACTGAACCCACGATCAAGTACAAGTCTACTGCGGTTTTACCCTATGTCAAGGGCCTATCCGAACAACTTCGCTGCTGCCTACAGCAACAAGGCATACGCACTGTTTTCATGTCAGAGACTACATTAAGATCACATCTAGTACGACTGAAAGATGCTGTCGAGCCGACTAAACAAGATAGTGCAGTTTACAGGATTCCCTGTGAATGCAGTAAAGCCTACATCGGCAAGACTGGAAGACCTATGCAAGATAGAATCAAAGAACATGAGCGAGACAATCCGACTTGCACGTAACCAGACCTCTGCCGTTTCAGAACACGCTAACAACACCGGACATAACCCGCTTGGGGGCAAAGTAAAGTTTATTGATCGCGATCCTCATTGATATGTGTACACGCAGGGTCAAAGAGGCAATTCACATAAGACTTCACCCTAACAACATCAACAGGGATAGTGGAATAGAAATTCCGGAAGCATGGATGCCCACGATCAAGAAACACAAGAACAGGAGAACCGTACGACAGCGGACCGCCGAAGGAAGAACATATCGAAACAGCAAGGATCGAAATGCACCCATCACAGCTGAGCATCCTGCCTAAAAGGTGACACGTAACCAGTCAACCCCATCGCCTGATGAAGACTAGCAGTATGCAGTCGAAACTTCGCAATCTACATGTACATCACAAGTGACCACATCGTGAGACAAACGAGAATACTTTATTATTAACTATCAATTTATGTCAATACAGCTGTGCATCATTAATCAAGTAAATAAACGTTTTTATGAAAAGAATCACGATTTATAATCATACAAATTTTAAAATTAGTTACATGCGTACCTGTTTGAAGAAACTGCTAACTGTGAGTGTGACAGGTCTGAAGTTAGTTAGTTCAGGAGCAACTTCAAATTCAGGAACATCACTCAAGTGAAGTGACTTGCGTGCCTCATAAACAGAGCCTCGACTAGAACGCACCACTGCAGGTTGTGTATCTGTCACACCAGATTGCTGCCAAACAAAAGAAAACGTCACATCCTCTCGTAACTTTGATTCATAGAATAAGAATATTGACAATCAAATTTGTTTAAATTGTTTAGAGTTGGTATCTTAATGGCAAGTAAATGAAAATTATTTCAGCAAGCCCGTAGGTCTGTGATGTGTTACAGTTGCTTTATTGCTTTGACACAAAGTTCTTTTTTTTTTTTCGCTTATACAAACACTTCTTTTCAAAACTTCTCAAAGAAATTTCATTGCAAACAAACTTTTCTCTGTTTTTTACCCACATACTAATGTTACATAAATCAATTGACTCTGAAGATGGCTATCGCGCAGTTTGTTGTAATGACAGTCAATATCATCCTAAACAATCCTTAGCATAACAACATGTACCTGGACAATCATACTTCACTTAATTATGACTGGGAGTTAACTTTGCCTAAGTTATGTCTGTGACCTTCCATTAAATTGACAGACGTGTCTGGTATCCATTAGTCCTCAGTTAGAAGGGTACATGAAAATGTTAGAGCAATAGCTCCATTCGTTAGAATGTAAATGTTATCCATTAGAGCGTTAGCTTCACCTCATCCGTTGGAAGCTGTTGGCAAATCAACTGTGTATTGATTGTTCCAGAACAACGGCTTCGTGAAAGCAATGACTTTATACATAACTTACAAGCAATTGCAAAAAGAGTTGAAACACTCACTGTTAATAACCGTACAATGTGTAAATGTAAAAACTACTCAGTATTATTATCAGTAATGATTTTAAGTTGAGTGAGCATATTGATTACATATCGAAAAAAGCCTCGAAGCACCTGTATTCCCTAAGGATTCTTAAAAAAGTTAATGTTGATAGAGATGGAAACCTCAAAGTTTACCTGACTACAATAAGACCTATATTAGAATATGGCATGCAAGTCTGGCAAGATATTCCTTAATTTCTTTCAAATAAGCTGGAATTAATTCAAACAAGTGCTCTACATATTATCTATCCATGCCACAGTTATTTAGATGCCCTTAATATTACCAACCTCAGCAGCCTGAAAGAAAGACGAACTCAGCTCTGCTGTAAATATATTCGGAAGATGTCTCAAAATGATCACCCCATTAACTTCCTCAGCAACTAGTGGACATAGTTACAGCCTGCGGTCTGGCTACAACAATAGAAATATTGTTTATGGTGACAAGAGTTGTTGCCGGACCCAGCGTTCAGGTTCCTTTACCTCATTTAATAGTAAATATGTAGATATGTAAATAGTTAATAGGATATTTTTGTTGTTTTTGTAGTAGTAGTAGTAGTAGTAGTAGTAGTAGTAGTAGTACATGTAGTTTTAATTATTTATTGATTGTAAATTTTTAGCCCTTTAATTCAGTTAATTCTGCAATGTGGTAAATAAACGGTATATTACTATTATTGTTTTGCGAGTTTTGTTTTAGAATAAATTAATGGTTTTCTGCCACTGGCATGAAGCACGGGTAATGTAATTTTTGCGTCATTGGTAAACAGTGTATGGTCTACAGAAGAATTAATGAAATCTTATCTACTTCTTAATGTTTTTAGAGTGTAGCCTTTAAGCCTTTGAGCGCTTGTTCATTGAAGATATTATATTATCAATAATAGTGTCACTGCTCATAGCATAAAGTGTACATTAATACCATTTCAGCAAACTGTTGAAAGTCTTGCAGGTTCGGTCATTCTGTATTGCATGGCACAGGAACTCGCATTCTACTAAATTGAACATGTTCTCAATCAAAATAATATGACAACTGCAAACCGGTATTGCAAATAATTTTGCACCCACACTATCCAACATCCTACGTGCTTTGAAACAGTTCTGTACTGGACAACTATCTTGGATAAATAATTTGGAATGACTCTGCACCTCGATTAAACAATCTGGGAAACTTGGAATTGGCAAAATCATTGCGAAACACAAACTTTGTCTATGCTTACTCGTCAAAACAGCGTCCATTTAACATTATAAATAGAAATGCACTAATTTTCAACTTTATTTTCATTGAAACGCCTTTCCCAGTTCAAGCCCCATCTTTCTGCTTTCCATTGATACCTTTGCTGGACCTATTGACTGTTCCTTTCAGTGGTAATGATGAATTACATGTACATGCAACAACCATCAAGGCAAGCAATTGTAAAAAGAGTCGAGACACTCATTAATAACAGTACAATGCATGTTATTCAAGTCAGCACATCCCCAACCCCCATTCCCCTCAAAGCAAAGTTGTTTCCATTTCCACTTGGCACTCAGACTAAAGGGTATCAACAATTAAAAAGGGGAAGGGGAGGGAGGGTCGTTGGGACTTTTCTTATGAACTGGAAGAGGGTTTTCGTAAGAAGGGGTGAATTTTCGATTCAGTGTCTCAACCTTTTGCAGGTTACATTTTTAATCCAA
>NC_090893.1:36073713-36078713 GCF_036669925.1 Montipora capricornis
AGAATGACTGAACCGATCATCAAGAAAATCATGCAAGCCAAAACCAATCTCAATCTTTGAAAGAACAATGTTTCTTTCTTTAATCAATGTATTGTTGAAAACAAAAGTCAATAAATTGTTGACGAAAAGCTGTTCTATTGCATTGTTAAAAACCTTTAGATCCCTGAAAAAGAGAGGGATACCCCCTCCAATCCCAAGGATGTGATCATGGAAAGGTATGTGATTGGGTGGAAGAGACTATAAAAGGTAAGCCCACGATTTCACTTGAGGTCCGTGATTTGTCAACACAATGTCATTTGATCCCACCCCCTCGGTTAGGTCCTGTTATTGCTGTACAAAGGAACAAACCTCTCACAAGCGATGAATCTGTGATTGGTGCACTCTGTATATAAGAGGTGACTTTGCATGGATCCAATCACTTTTCTTTCGAGATTGTGAATTATAGTCATGTTTTCACCACATGCAGGACAGGGTGGATTACCTTTAGAGCAGCAACGGGAACTGTTGCATACAGAAAAAGTCATTTTCATGCCTGACTGGGATGACATAGAAGAACATCCCTTGCGCAGTGAGGCATTGCATGCAGCTGCTCATGTGGACTGGGCAAACTCCAACTCTTTCAAATCTAGCTCTCCAATTACGGTATCAGATTAAAGTTGTTGATGAATCACGTAGATGTGCTGTGGTCTTTCTGTGAGCGTCATGTACGGTTGCTCCAATTCTGCGGTTGGTCAAACTTGGGGATTATTTCCATGGGTGTACTAGCTACGTCACTTTTTTTCAACAAGAGTTATTCCTGTGACAAGTGTGACAAGGGGTACGACCAAGAGGATGCCTCTCATCAGTCCAGGTGCCTCGAGTACCAGGCAGCATGTGAAATAAGAGTGCAACCCATGCTGCAATGCAATATCTGTCAATCTCCTCTTTTATGGTCCCACCTGTTTAGACACTTACACACGGTACCAGACCAAGAGTGGTGTACCAGCCGGCCGTGAGGAAGGCAACCACGTCTGTGACATCTTGGTATGTTGCCTCTTCTGTTGTAAACAAGTGGCGGGGTCTGAACAGGGCAAATGTTCTGAAAAATGCACCCTGTCCCACCTGCGAGAAGCGTGTTGACCTTCGAACCCACCAATGCTACAATGATGAGAACAACAACACAAGGTAACCTCCACTGTTAATGTAGGCACACTTTGAGGCCACCCAGGACCAGGGCAGCCATACACCCAATCTTATCTGCTGGGAACGTGAGGACAGCGACCACCAGTACAGGGCCTGTTACTGTGAAGCATTCTTCAACTGGGCCACCAGTGTGGCTGAACATGAAGAGTGGAAACTGGTCATCATGTTCCACAATTTCAAGAGATGTGATGCCATGTTTGTCCTCCATCAATTGCATGACGATGGACGCAAAGTCACCCATCAGATCTGTGTTGGCTATAAAGTTCTCAGTAGACAGCTGCTGTTTCGTACCACCACCTTTGGCTTCCTTTCCCGCCACATTTGGCCTGACTGAACTGAAAAAGGGGTTCTTTCCCCACATGCCTTGGAAGTGGATTCGACCCTGTGACTAATACAGTGTACGAATTTCATGGGTGTTGTTACCACGGCTGCCCACGTTGTAACAAGGGTAAACCCCATGTCCAGAGCAAAACACATCCTGATCTGACCCTGGCCAATTCTACAAAGCCACTTTAGTCAAAGAGGTGGCAATCTGTGCAGCCAGGGTACAACCTCATTGTCATGTGGGAGTGTGACTGGGATCGCCTCCAACAATAGCTTGAACACATCCAAACATGTCTGACAAACCATCCCATCATCATACCACTGAACCTTAGGGATGCCTTTTTTGGAGGCCACAACAGTGCAGTCGTGCTCTATGCCACTGTGGACAAGAACAAGGGTGAGCAGATCCAGTTCATGGACATGAACTCCCTGTACCCATGGGTCAACAAGGACTGCTGCCACCAAATCAGGCACCCTGAGATCAAGACCCATTTGGAAAGCACAAACCTGAATCCATACTAAGGCTTGGCCAAAGTGGTCATCATCCCCCCACCTTTCAAACACCATGCCATTTTGCCATTGAAGAGTGCAGGCAAACTCACATTCCCACTACGTCGGACCTGTGCACCCAACAAACAGGCCAAGCATCACGTGCTGGACCGCACCTTGGTGTTTTTCTCAGCTCCCTGAGCAACGCATACTGACCAACACTTGGTGTATCCCTGAGCTGGAAAAAGCTGTTGCCATTGGTTATGAGATTACCAAGATCCACGAGGTGTGAAATTTTCCATGCTCCCAGACAGGTCTCTTTGCCAAGTAAGTGAACCCCTGGCTGAAAATCAAGATGGAGCAGGTCACCACCCTAGCCAGACTTTTATGAGTTGCTGTGGGACACCTCGGTGGTCATTCATGCCGTACACATTGTAGATGCAAATGTAAACTAGCTGAGGCACGAGGCACCGTGATACAAACTCGCAATTCCAGTTACACAGATGGGCCTTCATAAAAGTCAACTTAACTGCCGTACAAACTGTGAAAACTGATTAACATAATTTAGGTAAAAACTTGGTGGCCCTCGTGGTTTTACATTAAAGGCCACCTATGCGCATGCCCAAAACTAAATGTCTGTGCAGGGAACCCAGCTGGGAAATGCAAAGCCCACCAGTAACATGGCTCCCCAAAATGTCCAACATTTTCTACAAAAAGGAAATCAATCTTTAGCGAACACAATGTCAATGTTCCATGTTTAGTGAAAACACTCAAGTTTCTTTCACTTTAAATCTCTTTCTTAACAAAGTTCTAGCTCCTCAGGCTCCTCATCCGGGAATCCCGGTCTCTTACGCTTCCACGAGAAGCACAAGCTAGTTAACGGGTCTTTCCAGTTTGGATCGATTACTTGTCAACACTGTCACTGACCGTACTTGACCCTGATCATCGGGGTGGGTTGCCACCACTTTAGCCATGGGCCATCTGTTTCTAGGGAACTGATTTTCTTTCAACAACACAACATCTCCAACCTGAAAATTTCTTTGTGGCCGAATCCACTTGTTTCTTGCTTGCAACTGCTGCAGATATTCCTTGCTCCATCGTGACCAGAATTCTTGAGTCATATGTTGTGTATGCCGCCACACCTTTCTACAGTACAGGTCTTCTCTCTTGGATTCTCCAGGCGGGGGCAGCACAAGTCTTGTCTTTCCTGTAAGCAGCAGCAGCCAATTCCAATCTTGGGATACTGACCATCTTCTTGGGTGTTACGCGGGCCTTCCCCATAACAAACGACACATGCACTTTCCTGCTCTCGTCTTCGAGTCTCAAATACAAGCACTGTCCATACCCACACGTCGAAGCATCAGACATACAGTGGAGCTGTGCTGACACAATTCTTCCAAATTCCGCAGGTTTGAAACTTCTTGGCACCTTTAAACTTTCCAGTAAGCAAAGTTCATTCCGCCATTTTTCCCATCTGTTTTTGGTTGCATCGTCAACGGGTTCATCCCAGCTGTTAGACCGACACATGTCTTGTAATATCTTCTTTCCAACAAGTACTACCGGAGCGATGACACCTAAGGGGTCGTAGATAGAACTAATAGTCAAAAGAATGCCTCTACGTGTGCAAGGCTTATCCTTTAGTTCAATCCTGAAGTTGAACGTATCTGATTCGATGCACCAAATGACTCCTAGTGCCCTCTCGATGGGCAACTTATCTCGGCCAAGTGTGAGGCATTTCACATTCTCAGCTCTGTGCTCGTCAGGAATTGAGTCAATGATGCATTGTGTGTTGCCCAAAAACTTAGTCAAGTTGCATCCTCCATTTCTGCAAACTGCCTTGACATCCTTCACTAGATCAATAGATTTGTCTTCGGTGCTTGCAGAGTTTAGAACATCATCCACCTAGAAGTTCCTTCTAAGGGTGTTGGCTACCTCTGTTCCATACTTGTCTTCATTGTCGTCTGCTGTACGCTGAAGTGCGTAGTTGGCACATGCAGGGGATGATACTGCACGGCAAAGGTGCACAGTCACACAATACTCTTTGGCGTTATGCTCCAAGTCTCCATTTGGCCACCACAAAAATCTGAGGAAACCCTGATCTTACTTTCTAACTCTCACTTGAAAGAACATCTTCTCGATGTCTTGGCGAAATCTGGTTAGGACGCCAAGCAGATTACTTGTAAGATCTGCTCCCTGAAGAAGTTTCTCATTCAAGGAGTGTCCTTCAAATGTGGCCGAACAATCACACACCACCCTTACTTTCGACCTCTGCAGGTGATAAATCCCATGATGAGGAAGGTACCAGGTTCTTCCAACTTCATTTTCGAGCTCGTCATCCACCTTGCGAGCGTATCCTTTGGAGATGATATCAGCCATAAAACTGCAGTAATCTGCATAATACCTGGCATCGGCCTTCAGACGCTTTTTTAGGCCAGTTAAACGCTTCTCGGCTTGTGCATAGTTGTTGGGGAGCTGAATGTTCTGATGCTTAAATGGGAGGGGCATCTCATAATGCAGGTATTCAAGATGAACGATGCCACTCTCGACCGTTTTGCAGAACTTGATGTCTTCGTGTGAAATTGCTGTCCCCTTTTTACGTTCAGAGAAGTCCAACTCGAACATCTGACTAACTGCTTGTGGAGATATCCACTCCTTCACCAACTGCGTACGGGTCTGAATCTTCGCCGTAAACAATTTCTCTTTGAGGTAGGGCACTTGGGCAATTCAATCCATTGAGCAGACCCACTTCGATGTCCGCCATATAGGGAGATATCTCTGCAGTGATTTTCTTCAAATGAGACATCTTGCAAATTACGTTTGGTCGAGGTATTTCATTGCGGTCTGCTGGAATCACATGTCCTGTAAACGTTCTAGGTAGGTCCAAGATCACATCCTCTTCTTTGATGTTGGCTACCACCAATACTTCAACGGCCTTTGTGGTAACACTGCTTGTTCCGTGAATCATAGTCAGGATAAGGTCAGTCTCATTTCCCTCAATGCCAAGC